>NC_090861.1:8152500-8405000 GCF_024217435.2 Syngnathus scovelli
TCTTCCAACGAAATCCTATACGCCTTCTGGAATTGAAAGGAAAATTACAAGGTTTTAATGTGATACCATTGACTTCCATCAGCATCTACCTTTCAAAAGGTTCTATCAAGCCTGATGGAAAATCAGAAATCTCAAATGGGCTTCACTCCCAGAATCATATGCACTTATATAATTGCCACATGTCAGATCCCCTTTATTTATGTTAAACTGTATCTCCACTGAGCAACTCCTTTTGGTAACGCTGTGTGAAGGCTCATCTTTCTGATGGCGTTCTTCTCAGCCGCGATATTATATCACCACACATCCCAGCCTCCTTACCTTCTGCCAGGCAGATTACTGCTTTTATCAATAAGCAGCTTAGCACCAAAGTGTCCCTCAATAATACGCCGTGGTATTTTTTCTTCCTCTGGCAGCTTTAATGTCTCTTTAGGTGCCCCCCCCCCCCTCATCCAGCCCATCCACCCCACCACCCAAGCACTATTACAAATTCTCATAACCTTCCATTTCTGTGTTTTCACTCCCACAACACTTTCCACTTTATTTAACCCTCTCACCGAGAGAGAACCTACTGATACATTATGTATCCTTCTCTTCAGGTCACATTAGGAACCTAGAAAAGGCCCAGGAGGGCCAGAAAGGAGCATCCCCATCAGACATACTGCCCCATTAGAAGTCTGCACCGCACTATAAAACCCATTAAGGTCCATTAGGGAAGCGTTCTGGTCCGCAGACACCTGTAAGGCCAGTCAGCCTCAAAGGTGCACGGCTACAGATGGTATAAAACCTATTTGATTTGTCATTAAAATGCCATGTATTATCTTTATACCAAACGATGTGTCAGTAATAGTTTATCAAAAAGGATTTTAGTTTCAGAAATTCGACTGTTGGGACATAATCAAGCCCAAATCAAAGATGTTTGGAGGCAGCTGTTTTAACGATACTCATTAAATTATGTTTCTCATTTGAAAGGCAGTACATAATGCACGATATCATAAAATGTAAATCAGCGCAAGAATCATTGCGCTTAAATAGATCCCATGTGAGATTTCACACACTTATAGTTTCCGAGCTTTCTCTTCAGCAAATGCCAGCTCGGTCACCTCCTCTATTGGGAACAACTGCATGCAGCTGTGAGCTTTCAGCACCATGACTGGCGCACTGCTTATTATTGCTTGATGAGTTTGACCCAAATTTTCCACAGACCGACACATTTTTCAAAGCCACTTTTAAAATCTAAACCCTAGATCAGCTCAAGAGTGAAAACCTAGCTTGGCTACAATTCAGATTTGAATGTGTTTTATTGGGGGGTGGGGCATATTTTGATGTTTGGTCTACCATTGGGGCATTTTTCTGACATAAAATTATTAAATATTGTCAGAACAGCTACAAATATGCATCTATTGTTTTGAAGCTATCCAATATGCCTCATGCTGACAGAAAAACAAGTCTTGGATTATTGCCTAACAAAATGAGTTTTTATGAGATCAAGGGAAAAGTTTTTGACAAACAATTCTGCACTAATGACGACCAAGTGTGTGTGAGTTATTAGGCGGGTAGAATTGTGCTGGAAAGTAACGGGGAGGCAAGCTAATGAATGCTGTCCTAGTCAATGAAATAATCAACAAATAAGAATCTCTACATAGTGTGGCGTAATTTGATGTTGAGCTGCTAAATAATGTGCCACACTATCACTTCAAAATTCATCTCCGAGCTGTTGCTTTCAATAAACAAGCTCGTGTTACCAAGTAATAGTGAATCTGTAACTGTGTTATTGACATTTGGTGGAAAATAAAAGATAAGCAGTGAATATATCACCGGCAGTAGAGATGAATGGCAACATACATATATGAAATGATGGTAGAAAGAAATGAAAGTTTATTGACTGAATAGTCCCGCTGTCAAAATGGTAAAGGTAGCTCGGGAGAAAATACTTCTTCAAGGTAAAGTGAGACCCTCAAGAAAGACATATGGTGTGAGACAAAGAGCCAGTCATAATTTTTTTTCCAGATTGCGCGTGCTATTTGGAAAGTGCATATATATATATATATATATATATATATATATATATATATATATATATATATATATATATATATATATCACACTTGGGTGTAGCGATTGCGGGCTTACCTGCGCAGTGCAGGCAAATCATGTTAATTACACGAGCGTACACACATTTTCCACAGGGGAACAAACATGCAAAATAACTGCCAACCCCTTCATGCTTCTTAAGCCAAAGAGCATTTTAAAACCTTTGAGTGTTTTTTAACAGAGGAAGCACCACCATAGTACGCATTACATCCCCCTGGTTGGACTATAGACATCCGGCCCATAAAAGCTTTTCTCCAACATGCTAATGCCTCTGTGGAAAGGTTTGTGTATAATTTGATGCTGTATTTATGTGCTACACAAAATGATATCTGTTTTGATCACCGTATTTTGACTGGCATGTGAATTTATCCCATCAAAAGAAGTGTTCGCATCACTCAGGCATGCCATTGTATGGATAATTTAGCTTAAGGCTATATGTTACGACTACTGCCGGGACATGGATTTGATTAAGCTCAATGAGCATGTCCACACAGGCAGAGAAAATTGTGTGAGTGCAGTGTTGCATGGGGTTATCCCCAGTGATAGGACACAGGGCAGGTGCTGGGAGAGGTTGGAGGATGGAAGATGATGGGGCGGCTCGAGGCCCGGGTCGTGGGGCCACAGCCCGTCCTTGCTGTTATGAAGGAGAAACTAACTGATGTGACAGTGACAAATGAAGCAACTCCACATCCCCAACTGCCACTTTTATGCCTCTCAAACTCAAGGAATCGCTTCCCAACCCACCCACTATTTTCTTCTCGGCGCTCTCAACCTTTCAAGTCGTCTTTATTCTTACCTACTGAGAGCTTTTCAGCTTTCAGTCTCCACTTTGTGCTACGTATTTTTAACTTTTACTTTGTACATCTTGTGGCGCTCTTTCACATCTCTCCCTTCAATCGTCCCTCCTTCTCTTTCTGCTTGTGAAGTATCCGAATACCTTGCTGGATCCCCTCCAATGAAAAACTTTTTTGTGTGTTCTCCTGTACGCACCGTTAACATATGGAACTTGCCAATGGGTTTCTATAAAATAAAATAAAATAAAATAAAATAAAATAAAATAAAATAAAATAAAATAAAATAAAATAAAATAAAATACTTCTTTATTGCCCTTGAAATTCATTGGACAGCAGCAGCACTCAGTCAAGTGTTTAGCTCTCCCCAGCTTCTGTTCTATGGAACCGACGCGAGCGACATGGCATTTACATCCTATAAATTGATTCCCTGTATCAAAACTTGTGTTGGTGAGTAGAATTGACACAGTAGAGTGCAATTAAACAGGAGATGGTGAAGTAGCACAAAGGATGAAGGAATAGCTCAGCAGTGATTATTGTTGAGGTTTAATGACTGTCTTGCTCCTGTAATAGACCTTCTGGGCTGTTGAAATGAGATGCCAAGCAGAGAAGACAATTAATTGCTTGGCTTCCTTTTGTCCCTGCCCCCATCCCCGTGTGTATTGGGCTGAAACTTGATAAGATAAAGGCTTGCGGCCACCCTAATACCTTCAGACATTCATCTCTCAATCTTAAATTTATTGTTTGAGTCAGGTGGCCCACTGCTGCTGTGTGATACACAGGAGGAAACAACAAATACTTTGGAGGTCCACAATAGCACCTAGAGCTTTATTATAAGTATACCATAGAGTATATATGTAGATTAAAAAACACAGCGTTTCTTTCCAGCATCAATATTTTGTCATATTGCCCTAAAAACATCTGACGTAAAATTTATGAAACTGGCTCCGTCCTTCCCTGTGCAATATTGAGAGGTTTAGTGACAAGTTATTAATAACTACAGTGGATTATCATATGAAAGGCTTAAGCTCCCCCTATGGGCCGATCTGCATCTAAAATGCTCATTGCATTGTTAATGTGCATCGCATGGCTGATCGCTGGTGTGTGCAATTAATTTGTGTGTTGCTTGCAGGAAACAACTAATCAGTGTGATTTGGAAAATGCTTAAAAAGGCATCAGTCAAATTCTTTCAAAAGCCTCACGATAAGATACACTATTAATTATAGCTGGATATTCTTATCGATTAATTACCAGTAATTTCAAGCTGCTAACAGGTGGCACAGCTAAATTTCAACTCAACATCCATCTTTGTGATGTAGTGTCTTATGACAGTGATATCCTACCAAAGATTTGCTCCAATTATGGCAATGCCAATGTAACACTCCACACATTCCTGTTTATGAACATTAAAAATGCATCGCTCTTCTAAATCATTATGATGCAAATGTGAGTCTGTTAAGCAGCAGTATATAGCACACATTAAATGAGTACAAATCCATCAGGCAGTGCTGAGAAATATAGTGTGCCAAATGTAATTGGAATAATGAGCGGCCAATACTATTCAACATACGGTCAACACAATACACAGTGGTGTCGAGTCGAAAACGAAATAAGAAAGGAGCAAAAAAAATGCTTAGCACACCATATTCATCTTTGCACACACAATGTAGCAGTGTTATCAAGAGGACAGCATGCAGCCGGTAATGGAAAGTGTGATAAATAATACAATCCCAAATACTGCCATTCAGTTAAATATGCAGGCATCAGACTCATATAATGCCCGCAGAGTTTCAATATTTTCTCACGTATTATTTCAATACTTTATACTCACATAATTGATTTAAAATTTGATCCGATTTTTCATTCTCCTTTAATATGAATGTTAAAGCGGTGCAGTGTGAAATTTCAGCCCTCAACATAATGACTCCCGAGCTGCAGCGACTCACATAGCAAAAAGGGTTGTTTCTGGTCTGCAGCCATATGAAATGTCATCAGAAATTTGACAAGATATGAAGGAGCTATCCCCTTTGAGAGCTCCACTGAGCTGCACATTTTCTTATATTGTTCCCGTATTATAATTGAGCCCCCCGTGTCCTTCTGAAATAAAACGAATTATTTGCTAGAAGAACTACTTTTAGCATCTGTCTTCAGGTCAGAACTGTTATGCTTCGTTACTATAACGATGTAGCCATGTGTCACATTATCTTGTGATTTGAAGCTTTATTGTAACACATTTTATTTCACAAAGTCAAATGTCAGGTTTGTTTGTTTTAATTGTTCATTTCATTGTATGATTGCAGCAGGATTGTGTCTTAGTTGTGCCCCACAAGTAACCAGTGTGCTCTTCCACAGTTTTTCCACTCCTTCATTCTGCATGTCAGCCATAAAAACCTATATAATCAACCAATCTTCTTTATTGTTTTTTCCAATTTCGGCCATGGGCATTTTAGTCTGGCGCATTCATAACATTCCTCGGAAATTCAATGTGGACTGAGAGAATTTGAACGGGCTCTGCAATTCCAGGCACAAGGCCTGTGTAAATTAGCCTTGGATTTGAATTAATTGAAAAAAAATCAACAGAATATCTCAGGCAGAACTGATTGCTAAGCACATTTCACACTGAAGGCTCATTTTACCAATTACAGTTGAGGCCATTCATGTTGGCTGCACCAAGAACAATGGTAGTATCGGTTACACGAAACTCACGAAGGCATCACCGCTTATCAGCACATTTTTAGTAATTAAGTTATAGTGGCCCAACATGGGCAGTTTCATTGCTTTATTATATATAAAAAAAAAGGTTATTGGAAGGTTCCCCCATGTCTCAAGGGTACACACTTAGGTATTACTGTTCTTCCCTAAGCAACAAAAGAAACAACCATTACAGAGTAAATGTAATCTGATGGAGAAAGTCCACGCCCTGCCCGTCCTTATGTTAACTCTCCACCCTCTTAGTTCGTTAAAGACCGAAACCAAACAGTTCAACAGGTTTTGCAAAAAAAAAGCCTATCCAGGAAAAGGTTTAAATAAATCCATGCGTTTATAAGTGTTTCTGCATGTGCTTGATAAGCATATTGTATGTGTTTGATCAATGTGCTGCAAATGTGTGATAAGACCCGCATTTGATTACAGTTCTGCATAAAGCGTCTGATTGTGCCATTTCCCACCACCGTCCCTTAAAGCCGATGGATTATTGTCTCTTACTGTGCGTCTTTTATCATGTTAAGCTGATTTTCTTGCATTTTATGTCACACTTGGGTTGTAGCACCTTTATTAAATCAACTTTTTTAATATATGTTCTGACGTTGACTTAGATTATACGCGTTGCTTTTTATTGCAATAGCTGACTTTACGTTGCATAAGATATAATTACACAAGTCTATTGGTTGACAGTTCTACACCAATCGTCTTTGAGGTATCATATTTTTATATGGAGGATAAACCTTTTTTTTAATATCTGACGATGGATTATTAGGTTACCATAGCACAAAAAACATTATTAGAAAAAGGTGCATACAATGTGTGTTTATTGGACATACTGTTGCTTTTCTTCTTCTTCTTTTTTTTTTTTTTTTTTAATCATAGCTGTTATAGCTGTTGGCTTCCTTTTCTAAAGTTTACATTTTTGTCTGTTACTCTCCAGCTGGGAGCTCTCTTGTTTTTCTGATTTTCTGCCTCAGGAACAATTACTCTTATGACACGAAAATAATGAAATTACTTTCTTTCATTTCACAAGCAATAACGTAGAAATGTTTATTCAGTTGTATGAAAGCCATGTAGTGTTCAGTGTCCGTAGATATGTGTCCATTTGTGCATCGAACAACAAAACATCAAAAGACTTAAAAAGCAAGGTTTTATGTTTGTCCATCTTGGAATCTTGGCTACTCACTGGGTCTTTACGAGATTGTTCTTTCGGTGCAAGACTGGAAGTGGCAGAATTAATCAATTTCTTCCTAAACTTAATCAACAATTGTTTTGATAATTAATGCAATCGTTAAAAGTCATTGTTAAACCCAAAAGGTTTTATTTAAAGATATTGTCCGATCGTACCTTGCGCAATCATTTACATATTCACATGAACTTACAAGAATAATAAGGCATAATTACTGCATAATTATATCACTGACATATTTATTCAAATGAGTAGAGAAATTAAATTGCTATGAGGGAGTATTAAAAATAAGTATATGAATAATACAATTATATATTTTTGAAGTGATATGACCAACTGAACCCGACTGACTCTCCCTCGAATCTTTTTGATCAAAATGCCGTTCGAGTCTGTCAATACACTTTTATACGTGCCGTTGTACGCCTACCATCCAGCATGTTTTGTGTTTCTTTCATCACTTGATAAAAGCAGGGTCTCGGTATTTGTGAGTTCTTGAAAGGAAGAAAGAAATGATCATCGTCTTGTGTATGAATGTTACCGAATGTTTGTTTCCACTATGTGGTAACCGAGGTAGCTGAGGGGAATGTCAACATGCTCACTGTATAAAGTTGGTGCCCAACACTGGAAGAGAAGTGAGACAGAAACAGAGGTGGGGGGCAAGCAACACAACACACATTACGTTTTCAGCATCAAAAAGAAAAGAACAGCAGTGAGTGGGTTGAGGTGAAGAAAAAGTGTAGTCAGAGATTGGCGGTAGTGGCTCACCTGGGGATTAGGGCAGGTGCACAGAGCATCAAGACATGAGTGGGCTCACAGAGTGGGTGGGTGGATGGATTGTGTGTGAATGTTGTTCTTGTTACCTCTAGTGTTTAAAGTGCAGACGGTGTTGCTAGGATACGGGGAATTAGATAAAATGCTCTTGATTGAAATCATACAAATATTAAGAATTACAATTTATTTATTTTTTACCAATGATTGTCACGCACACAACTGGGTGCGGTGAAATTTTTCACTGCATTTAACCCATCCCCGCAGGGAGCAGTGAGCCCGGGGATCATTTGGTGATCTAACCCCCCAATTCCAACCCTTTATGCTGAGTGCCAAGCAGGGAGGCAATCGGTCCCATTTTTTAGAGTCTTTGGTATGACCCGGCCGGGGTTTGAACCCACAACCTTCCAGTCTGAGGGTAGACACTCTACCACTATGCCACAGAGCTGGTTAATGATAAGTAATGTTGCCAGTGTCTTGATCAAGTGCACACTGTCAGGAAGCAGCCTAGTATATTTCCAACAACTAGTAGCTGTTTTTTTAGTAGCTTGCAGTAGGAATTTGAGCTTTTACCCTCCGGTTCCACACAAAATTTCACTTAGGTATCAAATGAGCCAATAAAAGCAAGATGTCAAGAGGAGAACTTGATCAGATCTCTGAAATGGCATTCAGAATTAGCAAGGTTTTGATATTGCGAGTTACGGTAATTGAATAGTCTTCGCACTAATCGGAATGTGTCAAGACATCCGTTCTTGCACCCAGCAGTCTGCAGACAGTGAGTGATGGAGCATACAGACAAGTGAGTGAGTCATTGAAAGTAGAAGAAAGGAAATCCAGACTTATTATTTTTACCGTGCAGAAGATGTCATGATGAGAAAGAGTAGCGAGGTCATGCTGTCCCTTCTTTTTGATCTAATATCTATCTTGTGATAAACTTAGAGCTAGCCTCAGGGCTATCCGAGTCCTGTTGGTTTTGTTCTCATCAAAGCCCTCCGGGTTTTTTTAGTTAGCTCTGCTGGCAGACTGAGGAAACATTTTGTTTTCTCGTGAGTAAAACAACATGTACGTAGTAGCATTTTTATAAATGACTTGCTAATGTGAGGAATTATAGAAAAGATCAAGATATGAAATTTGAATTAGATGGATGACTTCCTTCAAGCAAATTATTGTGCAGTTTGGATTGTATATTTGTGGTACCTGCTGCATGTGTAACACTAATCAGACCTTGTTGATACATTATGAAACACATTTTTGTTTATGATTGTCTACCCTATGACAATGCTTTAGTACAATAATGTGTACAGAACAAGAGTGCTAAGTCCTTCCCACACTGGAGGGGATAACAATTCATAGCTCTCCATTGACTATCAATTGCGCCATGTCTCATCCCCCTGTGTGCAAAAACAATGCTTTAAAAGCTCCTGTGTGTTGGAATGAAGAATCATCAACCGGAGAACAGAAAATAAAACAAACAAAAATGTGAATCTGCTCAACCTTTATCCTTTGTCAAGACTAACCCGGATGAATTAAGATTTTTCTGGTAAAATTATAACAACAAGCAACATATTTCATGATATGGATTTCCAATCGGCATCGTTGCCCGACAGTTTAAAAGTGATTTATTTCCTGTTGCTCTCAAATATGCCTGCTATGTTCTGCCAAGGCTAGATTACATTTAACCAAAGAGGCAAGGCTAGCTGTAAAGACATCACTCTTAATTATGAACGCGTGTGTTTTTATTCACATTAGTGAAAGGCACATTGTCTGTCTTATTTGTTACCAAGCTGCTTTTTTTTAATTGAAGAAATGGCCATTTCAATGCATTACTATACTGGGAGCCATTGCAAATTTAGTGAGGCAAAACAAGGCGTCTGCAAGATAAATAATGAAAGCTCAGAAACTGCTTTTTTTGTTTAACCCAATCTAGTGAACCAAATTAAAGTGATTTCTTGTATCTTACCTTTTTTCTTAGGATGGAAATGGGAGGAGGTATCAGCATTTATTATGCTAAGAGATCAGACAAACATGGATGAGATCAAAATTCACATATCTGCATTCAGAGCACTGATGGAGCATAACTGCGTGAAAAAAATCAATAATAAAAAAAAAAAAAAGATCGACACTGCACCAAATATATGCAACTTGCATAGAAAAGCGTAAGATGAGAGTTGCATGTGTAAAGTAGCAGTAGCTTTTGACATTTTTACTTAAGTGACCTCTGCCCCGAGTTCCCTATGAGTCCCAAATGTAAGCACAAACTAGTCAAGTCTTAATGTTAAATGCTTTTCAGTAGTGAAGTTGAGAATTGACAGATTAAACACACTCCATTTAGCTCTGTTAATGGCAAATGATTATACCAATCATTTGACAAATTGGGAGCAAATGTTCTGTTCTCGTTGCAGCGGCAGTCTTATCACTTCTGCCTTTGGCATTTTTCTATCATGGCGATGATTGTTCACCCCTCTCATGGGTGGAGTTTTTAGAGAGTGACGTGTTGGGTGGTCTGTTTCTCCTTTTGAGCAACGCAACACCCAAGCAGAATGTCGACAGTTGACAGGCCCTCTTGAATTCCATTTTCACCGTGACAGCATAAGAGGCACATAATGTGTTGTTTGGAGGGTTGTTAGCTCCACAACTGCACCATATAAAAATGAGAATTGCTGAAATGTTTATCTGAATATTGCATTTTATATTTTTCCTTTGCTGACAGTTCAATAATAAGATGCAGAGGTTAACAATGTTAATTTGTTTCAACATTGTGATTTAGTGACTACCGAAACTTATATAATTATTAAATATTGGTTTAAGAGAACACACAGTACGGTTTTGTCAACAAAGAGATTTTTGAGTGTGTGCTCAGAGCATCTCTGCAGTGATTTTGTTCAAGCCTTGGTAATTACAAAATTCAATACCTCTTGTTCTTTATAAATCAAGTTAGCACATTGATCTACCAAGAAGCCGTCCTAGAACAACAGTGAGTGGGCCAGGAGAAAATAGCATCATCAGTCTTTTGAAGTTAGCAGCACTTTGCTGCATTTACAGATATTGCAAAGCCCATTTTTGTCCGCTGGGATTTTTTTTTTCCCTTGGACTGCTGGATTTTATTAGCATCATAATATAGATACCTGTACACAAAACTGCACTTAATAATGCTTTTATTTTGAAAGAAACGCAGTGAACTGATGCCATTCAACTGATGTCATTCCAACCCTGCCGTTTGTTGCATGTTACCAAACCACAATGCAACAGGCAAAGATAAATGAATCCGAGCTAGAGATCTCTCCAAAGCAAACTATCTTTTGGAAGGTGAAATCCAAAATGTCAGCGCTCGTTCCCAGCAGACAGCAGGCAATGTTTCAGATGTTGTATGGTTCAGACTATTTCTGTAGTGATTGACTGGCATGTCAGCAACAAAGCAACCGTCAACAGCTGCTGAAATAACCCCATTTGGGGTTATAGCTGTTTGTTTTATGGTTTGATTTTTGTGGGTCAGGATGCAGAAGGAACATCACTTAGAAAGGAATATTTAACAATGTGCCAAAATGGAATATCTAGGGACATAGTCTGTTGAAACCAGGACATATTCATCTATTTCAAAGAGCCCTCTGGACTCCTACTGTGTCACTGAAACTAGAGGCGCAGGCTACATTTGAAGTTAGCTCTCAAACAATTCCTATTATGACAGATTGCAGAAGGATTTGGCTCTTTAAGTCAATCAAGTGAGTGGGCAAGGTAATGCCGTTTCAGTGATGGCTTAGTCACAACATGATGATGATCTTCGAATTCTTCACCAGATGCTCAGTTTCGGTTTTTCTTTAAACCATCAATCTGCATCACGATGCTCAACAATATATGTGTCTTCATCCACTATGCAGGTAATGAAATCCTGTCTGGCTCAGTATACCTTCAATTGAAGTGCTAGCATCAAAATCATTACCCCGCAACAACCAAATATCTCCTGCAGAATGTCAGAGGGAAACATAATGCTCAGACCATTAGTCAAGCAGTGGACAAATAATTATGCCTTGCACTATTAACCCAAGAAATGAGAAACGCATAGTAGATAGGGTGCAAGAGAGCGATGGATTTGATGGGAAGGGGGGGCAAATAACAGTATGACACAAAAGAAATTAATCCTGAATATCCACCGCTCCCTGTGCACCTCTACAATTGAAGGCTTAGTCGGTCTCGTCCATTCATGAATCACTGGGCCTTGGAGACACACCGGAGCAAAACCACCAGCTCTCATAAATAAAGCAGCAACTTACTGCTCTCGTGCCAATGAGTCATACAGGTCTCTCATTCACGGGAAAGCATTTTAAACCACCCAAATTTCTTCTGTTAACTATCTCGCTTTTTATGAATAATATGTTTTCCAAACATTTGTACCAGTAGTACGTAAGCTTGATGTTGTGTTTATAATTGGACTCGTTTCCAGCAATGTCAGTGTCTGCACCAGCACAAAAACAACAACAAAAAAAACAACATCATTGTAACAAAACATCAGAACAAAATTGCAGGTGTGAAAAAATTGATTTGACAAAAATGTTACTATCCTACACGGTAGGGACGTTGGGGGGCATATCAATGGATGGATGGATGGATGGATGGATGGATGGATGGATGGATGGATGGATGGATGGATGGATGGATGGATGGATGGATGGATGGATGGATGGATGGATGGATGGATGGATGGATGGATGGATGGATGGATGGATGGATGGATGGATGGATGGATGGATGGACGACGGACGGACAGATGGATGGATAAGGATTGGATGCAGATAATAACAAAAGCATGATTATATGCATATTCATACAAAGTGTGGAAGTAAAATTTGAATGGATGTATAGTGAGTACAATAAAAACATAATCGGCAGCTGTGTGCCGAGGTAATTTTTGATGGGCGATTCGCCCAAAAACGGGTTGTTTGGAGTTAAGTTGGATAAACAGCCTTACACTGGGATGGTGGAAAGCTGATTTTTCTTTATAATCTCAACACTGCTTCCATTATACCAAGAACAGAGGCAGTCACCATTACACACACACACACACACACACACACACACACACACACACACACACACACGCACACGCACACGCACACGCACACGCACACGCACGCACGCACACGCACACACACGCACACACACACACACACACACACACACACACACACACACACACACACACACATATACGCGCGCGATCCTCTTTGCTTAGGGGAAAACCTGGTTTAAAGATTAGATAAGAGGCATGCATTTAATTTCATTTTATTGATTTAGAGTGGCCATCTGGAATTTGGCTCCTGCCATCGATCTGAGATAGATGATACAAGATGGTTATCAGCCACCAAACAACATTGTGTTTGAAGATGTAAAAATACTGTAGCAGATTTCAGCTCAAATCACCGGAGAGGCTTCACATCAAAATGTCACTAAAATGCCACTGGGGAAATTGAGCAGTTTCTTTCCCATAAGCCTCTAATGTTTGGAGCGGGGAGCACAGCAGAAAAAATCCTGCGGCGGTTGTTCATTATCTTTGTCAAATAACACTGCTATCAAACCAGGCATATCTGGTGATTGCTTTTTGGTCACTTTAGATTTCTAATATGAACAATGCAGCTTAAAGTGGCGAATGTAGCACGATTCATACGTGTTCAAGGTTCTAGCAATTGTTTTCATTCAATGTATAGTGTGTGAAAAATGAGTGCAAGACAATAGGATAATTTTTCTGCCAAGGCTGTGTCGGAAACGATTACTGAGAAGTTAAGCTTGTTCTTTCTTTAGCATGATAATGATTATGATAACTTTCACCTGTGCTCTCGAGTCATTGGTACCCTTTGCATGTGGTTGATCCCAGCCGGCTACTTTGAGATCATGTTCGAGTAGCAACGAGCCTTTCAGTATGCTGATGGACAGGGTCAAACGCCACAATCTGTATTTATCAGCAAGATACTGTTCCTGTGCTGTAAATGCGATTCTAAAGCCTCTTTATCCTCTTTCTGAGGATTTGCAGTATAGCAGATGACATGTGAGTCTCCCTGCACTTAAGCCTCACTATCAGCAGCCCAGTGGGCTGGCAACATGTGAAGGGACATAGTTTCATTTTTTTTTGTAGGTATTTAATTTGAGCTTACGTTCTGGAAATCTATGTGGCTTTATGCTGCTTGGTAAAAGCTTGTCTGCCTTGTTATGAGTGAGGCATCCAGTTGTTAACTAAAATCACAGTGAATTAAAATGTTTATGGAATTTCAGCTATATTACATCACAGTCAAATAGGGTTGTCCTTTAATTTCCACAAACAAGAGCGATTCGGATTTCTACTCAAGGTTAACTCAAATTAAAAAAAAAAAAAAAAAAACACAGTCAAACCAATGGAACATCATCGTGACTTGCTTTGGGAGAAATTACCAAGGACTTTCAAAGGTAGTAAATACAAATACGAATGGCCATTTTATGACCTTACTATGTCATCCTTGGGAAGTCTGCTTAAATGGTTGATTAACAGAATTTAGGACCTTCGCATCAAAGGTTGACACAGGAAGTCAGTGTACTGATTTGTGTGGCACGGTTTGTATACCGCATCCCCTTCCTGAGGCCATTTATTAGCGTTTGTGTGACACAGACAGGAAATCGAACCAACAAATGCTCAACATGGTCTCAGAAGCAAGTTTCATTTCATTTCATTCAAATAGAAATGTTATAAATATACATACAAATAACTTATATTGTATAACAAACAACAAGATATAAAGAATTTTGGCAGTAAATCTTCTAACTACCTAAAAGAGACTTCATTGGGAATAGAGTTTGAAGATGCTGTAGGGACCAGGCAGCAAGTCGTGTTGAATGGTATGCTGTCAGAATCATGTCTGTCTAAGCTTCAGGAATCTCGGGAGCTAATTCTGTTTGATGTATTAACCATGATGAAGGGGGGCAGGGGCTGTTCGTTCGCAGTAGTGTGAGGATTTGGGTACATTTTGTCTTGTGCATGATGGGAATGCAAGTTTGTCCACATACTTTTTCATAATGCTTGTGCCCACTGATAAATTACTAAAAGAGAAACTACAATTTATGTTGTTTGATGATTTAATGATGCATATGTGGGATTGGGAGACTTGCTCGCTACTAATTCTATTAGATGCTTATTTGGGTTCCTTGGTGTAAATCTCAAGTTTGTTTAGCAGAAAATAACAAAAGCAGATTCTTCATCTCGTCTACACATAAAGCAATCTCGACTCAATAGACATTAGACCTAAGCCATTTTAAAGCCATATATATCAACCCGGCTCTCGGTTGTCGTACGCAAACAGGAAATGTGTTTTCAAGCAGCAGCCAAATAAATCAATAATTCAGAGGACTAAGGTATGGTACTGATCTATATATCCTATCATAGTGTGTCACCTCGCCGTCCACGCTTTTCATATATTCGATTCCATATGTGTACACTACATTCATTAAAACTACTTTGAACCTGCACACTTACTTAGTTGGCCTTCATAAAAGCTTGTATTATTGTCTAATAAGAATCCAAAATAAAACCAAGTGTTTAATTTGACACTTTAATTCAATGCCGAGCTCTACTTCTGTTGCCAAGCAACCATGTTAAGGTGCACACAAAAGGGTCATTATAGTTTTGCGATTTCTTTAGCGCAACTCTTAACCTGTATTCATTTCTCCATGAAAAATTGCACAATTATGCTTTCAGATGATTCTTTAGAATGTGTATACCTGTATGTGTTGTCACTAATGCAATAGAAGTCTGCATAAAATAATTTCCCGGCAGTAAATTCACTGACATTACGCTCTGATTTTTTTCTGGAACACAATCAGAGGAATCAAGTTGAGCTCCTCTTCTTATGCATCTTTTAGACATATGTTACTAACAGGATCTGACAGCATGGCCCTGAGTATTTAAATGGTTCATGGTGCTTGTACTGTGATGTCTACGATACGACACAATGAGCCATAAATATGTCAGTTTTGACTCAAATGAAGAGAGAAGGCAACGGAGTATTCATGCTAGATGCTTTTGCTTTGGGGCTTTGTCTAAAGCCCATTTTGAAAGACTCTGCCAAAAATTCATCAGAAGATTAATCAGATCTGTCATCAATATCATATCAAATCTGTATCAACTGTATTTAGTATACCCCCCTCGCAGTACCACAGCGAAAGATGCTCTGTGATCGGCTCACGTTTTTTTCCCATCATTTCAAAATGAGAGCGCCTTCTTTTAACACGCTCTAGGCAGTCAACTTAGATAATAGATTTCTTTTTTTTTTTTTGGTGGCATTCATAATAGTGTCTATTTTGCTGAGGCTGAGAATCTAAGGCAATATGGGGCATACATCAAATATGTGTTCATTAAGTCCCTAAACACGAGGGATGGAGGCTGCAAGTTGTTGTTGGCTGCTGTTGTATTTGATGAGAAGCAAGCTTGTTGGATCCAAGGGGGGGAAATGATTTGAGGCAGGAACGGAGAGATGCAGTAGCATTTAATTTGCATGAAGACAGTGAGGCAGAGGCCATGACTCTGGTTTTATATTCCATTGCTTTTCTGAGATGACTTCAGATTGCAGTATAGTTGGATTACACATCTCAAGCTCCTAAAGGCCACAAACTCAACATACAAAGCAGCTCACTCAAACAGCTTAATCTCTTTATCTGATGATTGACAAGTTGTTTTTCTGCCTGGATTCTTCTTGACTGTTGGAATTTTCCAGAACATATCCTGCTTCTGCACTGACTGGACAGCCAGACATGAAAAAGGTCATTGTGAATCTAATTAAGCATGACTTTTTCCTCTCTCTCACTCTCTCTCACTCTCTCTACAGCGTCTTGGTAACATTGAGGAGCATCAGACCACTCCATCTAGTTGCATCCAAATAATTACTCAGAATGCAAGAATGAGATGCACACACATTCTTCGGAAATAATCCAACGTTGAAATTATATTGCCAATCGAATCGCAGGGTAGCAAATCTTGACAAGCAAGATGCTATTATTAGCACGGCATATACATAGGCATGCACATGCACTGGGAAACAGTGACTCACATGCAGACAATATTAGAAGAGGGGGTGAAAATTTAAGCATAGTTGAAGGATTTCTATCCCTTTTGCCCAATCCAATTATGTTCAACTTCAAACAAAACCTAAGTGCATGCACGCTTCTCATCCAGATGCTGCAGCAATACTGTAGATATTAGCTCTGACGATGGGAACTTTGAGAGGCAATAAGGTATCCAGCGGGGAGAGGACATCCAGGATTAATTTCTCTTATGTCTGAATCTTTACATACTAATTTCTCCTTTGTTTATATCTCCCTTCTGGCATGATTGACTTTTTCCACAGTCTGTGTGGAAGATGTGTTTAACAGGATAGCAAACGATATGTGATATATTAGAGGCTAAGTTGCAAGCTCATACTTACTTCAGGTAAGACCTTGAAACCAGCCTTGTTGGATTCAGTAGTTGATGACATACCTGACACAACGACAAAGAGCTGTTGTTATGGCAATCTATGTATATATATAACGTCTGCTTACAAATACTGATAGGATTCACAATTGGGATTCTTTTATATTGCAGAGGGTATTCAAATATTTAGTAGTTTTGTGTAGTGCTGGCAAGCCTGCCTTTGCTTATAGAAATCATTCTGCACCTGTTCAATTTAATAATGTGAGCTATTGTGGTGTTTCTGCAATGCAGTTATTCTATAAAAACAGCTTGGCTTTGTCATTTGGTGTATATGAATTGAAGTTATAGGCGACTTTTGTGTTCAAATTCAAAGGCAAATACAAAGCAAAACTTTCTGTATTCATCTGGACATCTTCAGAACATCTCTGGAGTCTGGAAGAATAGTTTCTCACTTTCTGTCACCATGGCAATCTGTCAACTTCTCCTGAGTTTTCTTGCGCTTCCTTTTTTGCTATTTTTCCCCTTTTCTGTTTATCTTCTGCATCTTGTTATTTATTTCACTGCCCTCTTATCATTTGTTTCTCTGCATTGAGGACTTATCCTTTTTTGGAATGTAGTAGCATGATTCCTACAAACCTCAAGCAATGGCAAGTGATGACTTTTCTTGTCCTTTGGGCTCAGATAGTATATTTTGTCCCTGCTGTTTAAGAAAATGAGGGTCACTCTAAAAGAGAATTCATTTTCTTAACCCAAAAACTAATCAAAATGTTAATCCGGTGCTCTTCCCAATTAAGTTTTCCCACTGATCCCTTTCTATATTTTCCAAAAGCTGACGGCACCAATCTCCCGCAACGCCAAAGCATATTATATTTGTCTACCGCTTTCCTTCATCTCATTCCATTTTGCTAGAGGATATATTAATTGATGTATTTAGTGTGGTGTTAATTGACTCTCAACCACAATGTCTCTGTACCTAAAGAGAAAAATAATTTGAATCTAATTTTGGGAAAAACTGTATGTTAGTAATTTTGCAACTGTGTGCAACCAAGCATATCATACGGAATAGGACTTAGATATCCTTTCTACTACCACAATTACATCCTTAAAATCATTTGTAGTTGCTTGGAAAAAGAAGTTTCTCCTAAATGGTGGGGAGTGTGTAGGATGTAGATCAACAAGTTTAATGGAATACCAGAGTTGTCAAATCCAGGTCCAGAAAGTCGAAACCCTGCCACAGTTTAGTGATAGCAGCAGGTATTTCTAATTTCTGGGAGCTCATTTACCCGCCAGCTTGGCTGATGAAAAGCATCGGTGGCAAAAGCCAAATTGTGGAAGAGTTTCTTCTATCGCGACCTGGATTTGAGACCTTAGCGGAAAACAAGGTGGGCATTTTCATTTTATATGAATCAATCAACTGGTGAAATTAAATTAGTTATAGTGACGTGGTTGGGCATTCAAGTGCTTTTTCAAGCTTATTCTGACTCACTGAATTGCTTTTAAATTTATACCAAAGTCTGGATGAGCATCCCATTTTTTTCATGTATTGTATATTGAAAGACAATTAAATTTGTTCAATTTGATGGCCCAGGTTTTGGGTCCTTTTTGGTTTCCTTTACTGTTACCACAGAGCAGCACAAAAACATCTGATGGGTTTACACGTATTGCAGTCGAAACAAACAATATCATGGCATTCCTCTACATTACCAAATGGTGCAGGATGATGTGTTTGCGCTTGCAGAAAACCACTGTGTTTTTTATTCTTGTAGACCAGTTCTGTTTTACCAATGTATTTTTTTATTCAGGCATTTAATATGTATTATGACTTTGTTGAAAGCGAGCTGCCATTGTTGCGAGGTTTCTACGATTTTGCTGTTGCAAGGGAGCGGGAATCATTACTAGATGATGGCCCGCAGCTCACCACGGTGAACCAAGCTGAATATTTCCCCCGCACTGGCTCGAAACGTGTTCCACAGTCAGACGTGTCCTTGTAATGGAGAATAGACATCCATAGCTCATCGCAGGACAGAGGGGCTGACGAAGAGCTTTTTGTCAATGGGTGATGCATTCACGGCAGCACTCCCACATCCTGTCATATGGAATGGCGTGAACACGCCGATTTGTCATTAGATATGGCAGCTATATTCACACTTGGTGGGTCCCGCTGCAGTAATACTTGATTTTACTGTAACAACATTATGGTATTTCAAGGCCAATGCTTCCAGTGAGATGAAATTCTCTTTGGAGGTGGGAGAGGGGCGTAGTGGAAAAGAAGCACTCCAGAATAGGTGACACAGACAGTGAAGGATGTGAATTCAGTCTTGCCTATCAAGACCATTAGGGCCTGTGTGATTGTTTTTTAATGCATTCACTCTGGTCGTTTTTTCTCTCCATTAACAGTATGTGAACAAAGGGACTTCTGGTCTTTATCCACCTCCCTTTCCTCATCCCCTTGTCTGATCACTTCATCCTCCAGCCAAACCCATGCTGACTCCCGTGCACTCTTCTCTCCTCCCCGCCTCTCGCTTATGTTCCTTCCCTCCCCCCTCTGCAGCGTGTCCCCTAGTTTTCTGGTAGCTGTGTCTCTTTGATAATCCAAGACTCTTTGAAGACTCCAATTCCACACTGCTTGCCTCCGAGCTATTGCACCTACAAAAAAAACAACAACTGTGTGTGTTTGTGTATTTGTGTGTGTGTGTGCGTGTGTGCATGTGTGTGTGTGCGTGTGTGTGTGTGTCTAAAGAGAGACAAGAGAGCAGTGGAAGGGATGTGAACATGATGGTGGAATTAAAAAGAAAATGTATACACATTTTCTGAATAATGCCCTCTGTCTATCCGGGCTTATATCCTTGCTGGTGCACTTCTTCTTTGTCAACTTTGTCGGTTGAGCCAATTTTTCTGGGGCTTTGCAGGTGGGACCTCATTGATGCCAGCCTATATACAGTAAATGCCAGAGCCTGTGAACACCTCTAGGTATTTTTCAACAATGTCTACCATTTCTCGATCTACATGTAACTGATTCACATAGATATTGTCAGATGGGTCACAGATGTAATTAGTTTGGGCATTCTAGAATTGTCAATAGTTATCTTTGCTAAAGTAATTTCCTCTATCCGCTTTGTGTCACCAGTGTCTTTTTACCTTTTCGGTGGAAGTGGCTTTGTGACTCGGCTGCTATGTTCACCGTTGTTTCAATCTTTAGTCCCTCTTCTTCCGTCTTTGTCTGCAGCCCTCCCTGTTTGACTCCATCATGCCGCCTCACTTTGGCAGAGGAGCTTGCCACTGGGATTTTGAAGAAATTGAATTGAATTATGAAAGAATTCCTCCGCAGCACGATTGGCATCACTCCCTCCACACAATATAACATCATTGCCATATCTCTCAGTGTGGGACGAATGAAAATAGGCCTTGCACCATTTTTTTGGCTCATCCTTTTAAATTGAATTTTTCATATCACGGGGGGCACTGAGACATCAGCCGTTTCCTTTAACATGGGCAGGAAACCCATTTCATAATATCTCAGTGACACATAACTATGATTCAGTAGGAAATGGCTGACTTCCAGCTTCAGTACACATTGGCTATACCACAACGAAATGTAGATAAACGGGACCACAAAGGTTTTCTTCAGTTTGAAATTTTAAGAGTGTTAAAGGAGAGTATCCTATATCACTTTTTTTAGCTTTGAAAGAAAGGAACAGGGCCTCTTTCGCATAGTCATACCAACTCAAAACATTCAACCTCTAAAGCTTCCAGTTTTATTTTACCCGAAGAAAATCTGCTTTTTGCAGTTGTTTTTTTCCCCCAGTAGCAAATTTCACTTGCAGAGTTGGTGATTATTCAGAGTTATGAAATGTTATGCTTTGAGCGTGTTCCTGAAATTGTGTTTTCAGCATACAGAGTAACACTTAAGTCTGCATAGCATTTGTTAAAACTCTAAGAAGGAATTGGGCAGGCAAAAAATGCATGACAAAAATGTATTATACTTCCTATAAGAGAACACAAATAATAATAATAATAATAATAATAATAAGAATGAATACAACTAAACGTGTTGACTGTCATTTCTAATCTAGACGTTGAATTGTTCAATTATGGGAGGTGACACAGACCATTGAGCAGTCTGACAACGTGTGGGAAGATTCAGCTTGCTGCTGGGTTTGGAGCTCATGCTGCCTTCTGAGCAGGCCGCCTAGGATTTTTGCTGGCTGTCCAAACTATTCTACTTGGCTAATATTTACATTTAACACGATCCAAACCAAGAAGTTATACTCAGTGTTGGAGTGCTTGCTATTCTTGAGGGAAAGTGATCAAGAATGTGTACTCACAGATACTTCACACTGCTGACTCTCTCTGCGGCAGCCGCATTGACAGGAGAGTTGCAAATGCTAAGTCTACCTCACCAACCACTCTGCAGAAAGTAAAAAGGTGATGGAGTTGATGAGAAAGCTATGGCATCTGCATAAGAACCGGCGGCTCAATACCGGCAATCAGTGAGGCTTGGCTGAGTGACAGGGCACGTGGTGGCAGAGTGGTGTCAGATAGCTTTCAAGAGTGGACTGAATAGTTGGTGCAGTTGGAAAGCACGGCAACAGTCGGGTCCTATGTCCCACTAGGGAGCAGTGGTGCAAATCAGCAGACACTGCACTGATTCCGTGGCCACTTTCATTGACACTGTGCAGTCTAGACGATAGTTTACACCCAATAGATAGAACAATAATAATACTACCCAAAAGAGAGAACCCATAATACTGAGTAAACAACTGTAGATGGAGGGAGGGAGGGAGGGAGGGAGGGAGGGAGGGAGGGAGGGAGGGAGGGAGGAATGGACGGATGGACGGACGGACGGACGGACGGACGTACGGACGGACGGACGGACGGACGGACGGACGGACGGACGGACGGACGGACGGACGGACGGACGGACGGACGGACGGACGGACGGACGGACAGACAGACAGATAGATAGATAGATAGATAGATAGATAGATAGATAGATAGATAGATAGATAGATAGATAGATAGATAGATAGATAGATAGATAGATAGATAGATAGATAGATAGATAGATAGATAGATAGATAGACAGATAGATAGATAGATAGATAGATTCTAATTTCAAGACTCCTGCAGATATGGGCCTATATTATTTTCTTATTTCTCAAAAAAGTATTTCTTATTTCTTGTTCTGTTGGCAGATAATTTTGCTTATTTTCAGTAATATTTTTCTCAGTTTATCATCTCTTTTTCTTAAAATTTCCAGTGCAATTTTTGCTGTGAAACAAATTCATTTATCCAATATGTTTTGTGGAGGTTGGAATGTAGACATCATAAATGTTCCGTTTTTCAGTCTTTGCCCCGTAGCTAGCCGCAATGCATGATGTACTCATCATAAATGTTCCTTTTTTCAGTCTTAGTCCCGTAGCTAGCCACAATACCTAACCGATCCCCTACGACTGGCTCCAGTTTCCCAGAATCCAATCCTTCTGCTAGTCCCCTCCAGCCAAAGTGTTGTCTTTGTCTGCCTGACCAACTCTCCACTCCTGACCGGCTTCCCCTTCCAATCCTTCTGTCTTGCCACATCCCTGCAGCCCCGAGGCCTGGCAAAGGATTTGCTTTCAGTCTAAAAAGAGAATCTATTTCCCATCTCGGCAGCCTTTGCTAGTTATCATACCCTGGAAACATGCTGAGTCTTTGGAGTGAAGCCTTGAGGATAAGTTTAAGTAAGAACCCATATTTGAACAACTAAATGCTACATTCACATTTAAATGATAGATTAGATGATGGGGGCAGTTTGATGCGCGAACAGAACTGGAATTTAGCAGTGTGGGACAAATAAAGGATTATACTTTATCTTATCTTATCTTATCGTCACTGAGCCGAATGCACCACCGACATATAGTGCATGGGATGTTTGATTACTAAATATCACAAAAAGCATACCATCATAGGGAGAATTATGATATGTTATCGGAATATTGATCATGTGATTCTTCTGTCCAAGAGATCCCTTGAAATAGACTGCTCAAACACCAACAAGGAATTTTGTTAGAAATTGTTGCTCTTCACTATTTAATTGAAGGAATCCAAATAGCTTATTCTTATCGGTCCATATTAACCGAGGCTGTCTTTTCTTGATGTTGCACCGTGCATATAAATCGTAAGGACTATAAGGACCCATTGTTGGGTCAAAAATCGTTCGCTTCTATTTGGAATTCCACCTTCATTTCCATTAAACCCTAACGGATATACCCAAGACATTTTTATGTTGCATACTGTGTTTGATGTATGGACATATCAGCACTACTTGCAGAGAAAATATGATGCACACTAAAGCTCAAATAAAATGAAAGATGAGGAGATTCAGCAGTGCAACACAGAAAAAAAAAAGTGTTTGAGGAAGCCAGAGATGAACAAGAAACATTTGGAAGCCCTTTAACTGTATTAAGAAAACATTGTTCCGATCACTCCTCTAAAAGCATTTTCTCCAAAGTCTTGCATGTATGCACTAAAAGGATGATAATTTGTATTATTTCCAGCAGGGGCTTTTGTTTGCCTGAAAAGTGGTTGAGACGGTGAAAAGCAGAGACTGGTAGTATCGATCCAGGCTGACGGGTCTGGCTGAGGCGGACCTGTTCTGCTGTCTCAGTGCTTTCCTGACTTTAACAAGAGAAGCACGTGTGGGGGTGGGCGTGGGGTAGTTCCATTACATGTGCATCGTACAGAGTCATCTTTCTGTTGTCGATCGGCGGTAAGTCACCATTAGTAATCTGATCTTTAGAAGAAAGAATTTAATGGTCCCCTAACTGTATTTACAATCCATTCAATTTGATAAAGGGTGTGATCTTGAGTGATTTATTATTTGCCGCCCCATTCCTCCCAAAGCCATTGATTTCAAGATTCCATCGGCACTCTCTTTCATGCATTTGCCCCTTTAATCTTTCATCAAATCTCATCAGCATGTAACAAGGAAATAGTGACTGTCAAAGTGTAATTGCGATGCTCCTTTTTATTCTCTTTTTCTCCCCAGCGTAGGAGACCTTAAGGATTAATTTTCCGCTAAATCACAGTCATATTTCCTGCCTTTTCTGCTTTGTTAAACTTCAACATCTGTGGAAAAGTATGCTAATATGGAGATTTAGAATCTCATTGAGGTTTGTGGGTTGATCATTGGCATCTGCAATTTTTTTCAAAGTAGTAAGATATACAAACAAAAAACACACAGATGAAACATGAATAATATTGCAAGAATTTTAGCTGTTTTGAGCAGAAGCACGCGCAATTAGCAGGAGAGTAAATCAATAATAAATAAATGATAACATTGTAAACACTACGTCAATACACGGAGGATGAATTATCACTTCACTTGCCAGACTTTGGCCAGTGCTTTTCTGTCTCCAGCAAATTCAGAATACAACTTTTGTTGTCAAAGAGTAGATCTGCTTAGTTACCCGAGTTATGACCTCCTACAACTTGTAGTATATTCAAAGTGGAAATATGATAATCCAGTACGTTTAAATACAAAGACATTTATATTACATATGATAGTTTGTGTTGAATAATTTCTACTGCTGTTCACACAATACAGCAAGCCATATCTTTTAAAGTCCTGTTACAGTCTAATAAAACAGAATCCCTTAGAGAGAGTAACTTTCAGCAATATTCCCAAATACATCTTGTGGTCAAATGTATCACCACACATTCCTTCAGTTTGCTAAATTAACTAATCAATCATAAGTTGAGACAGACATCTTAGTTTCAACCAAGAAAATCTTACAGAAAGTCATCTCAAAAGAATATGAGTTGTTATAGCTGCCAAGGGTACAACAACTTGATATTGTCTTCCGTTTTCAGTTCCTGCAGGTGCAATATCAAGGTGTACCAATACTTTCCTCGATACACTATTTCATCTCTAACTGCAAGCACACAACTTGTTGCGTCTCTCAGTGGAGCACACAAACAAAAGGAAAAGTGTAGCTGTGAAGAAAAAAAAAAGTGTCTACTGTATGTCTGTGTTTTGTAGCATCCCCATCGGAGAGTGACCTTCTCCACCGCCAACCCTGTCCAGGACCTGCAGGATGCCTCCCAGCACAGTTACTATGACAGCGGCTTAGAAGAATCAGAGACACCCAGCAGCAAGTCATCGTCTGGCCCTCGTATCGGACCCTTGACCCTGCCTGAAGATCACTATGAGCGAACCACTCCAGATGGCAGCATTGGCGAGAGCGAACACCCTGAAAACGGTACATTGATAATCGCACCCCCTTCAATCTTACCCTGATGAATATGGATTTAAATGCAAATTGCTCCATTAAGGGTTCTGCTGGTGTATGTTTTAAAAATATCTGTGTGGTTTCTTTTTGTTCCTTGGCAATTTGAAGAGTTTATATATATATATATATATATATATATATATATATATATATATATATATATATATATATATATATATATATATATATATATATATATAAAACCCTCACACACACACACACACACACACACACACACACACACACACACACACTGATTTATTATGGTGGGTTTGCATTACCTATCTTTCGAACCTTATTGTAATTTATCTTGAGAATTCCACTAAATAAAAATTAGCTAGAATCTGCGTTTCCATCTTAATTCCAAATCCCTTCCATATGATCGTTTTGCCCATCTGCAGAATGCAAGTTTTAGTCAGACAGGGCACTCTTTGTTGTCAGCAGCAGGAGAGCCTGACTGTGAATGGTGATGGAGCCGTTACAGAATGAAACAATGTCACAAGATGTGGGAGATGTTAGATTGTGACAGGAAGTGGGGACTAAGAGTCTCCGACATGCAAACCCATAGGATAGGGAGATGTGATGATGAACCACGAATCAAGGATAGACCTAATTAAAATGTGATTCCTACTTCAGGGAGATAAGCTAGAGCCCAGATAAAAGGGAGGTTTAGACAGAAAAATCAAAAGAGACATCTGAAATTCTCCCCAGCTCCACCTGAATAGTGACATGAAGTTCTTTTTAAGCATTTGAGTGACAGAGTGACAGGCTGCACTGGTGCAGGCTTGTGTTCATCACAGTGGAGATGACTGGCAGGCATAAAATGAGGCGGAGAGCATGATGTGTCACTCTATTAAAGTAAAATCAAACACAGTATGAACCTCAGATTCCCCACCTTTGCATCTCTATGCCCCGCTAATATGGGCAGGTATGTCTATTCTGTTACATAAGTTGAACTATAACAGCAGTGAGTCTATTTTTGTGGAGTGCCTTTGGCCTTGAGAGTGATATGTGATGCAAATGCATGGTATTAGTCACAGTTAAAGCTTCTACATCTTGGAATTGTGTGAAATTAGTATCACTGAAAACCAAAAATGCTGGATTGTCCATAATGTTGAAGCAGATGAAGGGCCATATGTGTACTTGTCACCAGGACATTCATGACCAAAGTTCAATGTGGTCAGGTCACTTGTGGTTGCATGTCTTGGGCATTCGGGTGAAGATAGGGGTGGAGCTGTCAACTGATCACCACCTTGTTGAGTGTTGGCTCCAATGGTCGGGAAGAATGTCAGTCCGGCCTGACAGACCCAAACGTATAGTGGGGGGTCTTCTGGGAACGTCTGTCATACTCCCATTTCTGGCACAATGTTGACCACGTCCCGAAGCGGGCAAGGACCATGTTCCACCCGGCAGCCAACCTGAGCTTTGCCCTCAAAGTAATTGGTGCCTATTGTGATAGTAACCCCTGAACCCATTTGTAGACACCCATAGTGAGGGATTGTGTGAATCTTAAAAAGAAATCCTATTAGGCTTTTTGGCCTGTGTGACTCTGGAAGCAGCTGATGGTGATCGGTAGGTCAAGTGCAGTGAGTTGAGGCAAAAATCAGACTGGGGAGAAGTTCAGTGAGGTCATTGACGGCTTTGAGGTAACTCTGTTCACCCCCCGGTGTCTCGGAAGTGGTGCACAATTAACTCGGTGTATAGGGGATAAGAAAACCCAAATATGTTCAGTGCTATACTACAAGAAAAACTGAAAATATTTCACTTATTGTTCCTAAAACATGATTATACAGTTAACTCTAGATACAATCAGGTACCTTTAATTACTTTTAATCCCAGTGTTTCTCTACCCTTGAAAGCAACTGCATTTTCGAAACATGCCAGCTGGATCTGGCCAACCTTCAAACTGATGGGATGGATGTTGAACAGACCATTCAGTGTCCTTTGAGTAGAACGCGAACCAGTTACAAATTTGCTTTGGATGCTGCACACAACGTAGAAGCAGTTTTATCGGGACAAGTATAGATTCCTCACTTGAAAGCACAGCAATTGTATTTTTTTTTTTTAAGCACATGATTTATTGACCTTTTATACTCTCAATTGTCAACAATTGTAAGTAGATTTGCTGCTCAGAATTTGACTCAAAATTGAGCTTACTCTGTTATTGAACAACCAGTTCTGTCAAGAACAGAACATCTTTCCTGTTGGTCATTGGTTACAACAACAACAACCAAACAAACTAATATCCGCAGATGGAGGAATTTTGATATGGACGCTTGCCTTGCAAGCGTGCGTGCGGTCTCACTGTCGCTTCCTCTGTGTGGACTCATTGCCATGTGGGATACCAAGCAGGGTGAGATTAAATGGCATGAATGCCATTTGCATGATAATGAGCTTCTTTAGAAATGCTGTCTGATTTTCCAGCCTTAGATCTCTCAGAGGATGCATGTAGTGTCAAATGTTTGTTCTTTTTGAACCCCTGTCAGGGATTTTCTGCTTTTAATGACTACCATACCACTATCACGCAGGGATCAACCTTTTCAGCCTTTATTACCTCTTCCTGGCAACAATCTGTTCTGTGTTTATACGAAAATAATGAGCAAAGCATGTACGCATCTTACGGCATTTCGGAGAAAGACTGTGCAGTGAGAGAATGTCACCTTAATAGGGCTTTTTGGCCCGTGAGTCACAGCTTGGGTCTCTGCCTGGTGTCATAATATTACACTCATGCACAAGTGCAAGTGTCCTCATACAGGTATCTTGTCGTTTTTCTAGCTAATACTGCAATGGACTATGTCAAAAGTCAAAAAAAGTCAAAGTCAGCTTTATTGTCAATTTCTTCACATGCCAAAGACACACAAAGAAACCGAAATTTCGTTCCCCGCTATCCCACGGTGACAAGATGTCTGTCTGGATCTGCTACCAGAAAGGGAAAGTCATCCGATTTTTTTGTTTTGTAAGAGGCCTCTGTAGGGGGGGGAGCCCCATCAAGTGGTCGCCTGCGGCAAGTTGTCTTGAGCAATACGGCTAAAATTGTGAGATCATTCTTGCACATGCATTGTGCTGCTGCTGTTTGTTACCCCCCGCTTGTTTGTAATTTTATTGCAGAGCAAATAGGTCAGTGGAAGGGCCTAACTGGAGCAGAATTAAACTTTATAACCTGGATTTGGTTTTGACACCACAGATAGACAATGTCTCATCATCCCCCTATTTTAGCGGTAGCCTTAAGGAAGACTGCATCTAGATCAAATATAGAAGCAATTATATGTCGAGTCATTGCAAAATTCAGATATTTACATTTGAAAAGTAATTCTCCGGCTTGTGTGATCACAAACAGCATGACCACACTGAAAATGTGGGCCCGACTGTAGATAACCGTAATTAGTATCAAACGGCAGCAGAATGGCCAAACCTTTGTATGAGGATAATACAAGATTATTAACTGAAGCAAATTATAAAATTGGCTGATTTTAAATACGAGCTGACATATAATAGAGTAGCGGAGATTGCAGCCACATGTGAAATCCAGAAGGAACCAGAATAGAAACCCCATTATCTCAATAAATCTACGCCCTCCTATTTCATTTCACCTTCTTTTGCGCATTAAAGTGATTTCTCTGTAGTTTCATCACAGTGTCCTGCTGACATGAATAACAATAGTGATGATCACATTTTTTCAGTTGGATGTTATTCCACTTTCTATTAAGTTTCTGAGAAAACATGTGTATCATATATGAATGCAATATTGTATTTAAAAAATAAAGAGAAACAAAGGTGTCAATTAGAAGACATGCAGGAATTTCTAAACCGGCCTCTTGGGGCAGAGTTGAAGCACCCTCACCTTTCTCAGTCTGCTAGAATGTCCAGCATGGAGCAGCGCGCTTTGCTAAATCGACTACCTGAGGTGGGGTCCTTTTAAGTGTCACCGCATATGTGATTTGCTGATGAGGTTAGAGTGCTGTGCATCTTGGAGGCAATGCTGGTGAGGGGGCCAGACCCAATGCAACCTCAGTTTGTCAAGCGCTTCAAGCAGTCATCAGAGAAAAGTCCTGTGGGGTCATCCCGCCATGCTGCCTTGTTGGCTACCAAGAGCTGCTGAAACCCCTTCTCTCTAGTGTTCTGACCCTTAATGATGGATACAACCAGAGGGAGTGGGTTCACACTGTAATGCTCTTGACATGAATTCCCTGATTTTCAGAGAGTTCCAGAAGAATGGCGTGTCTTTTAGATGCTCACAGGCAATTGATGGTATTGCCACATTTATTGTGGTTCACGGAGCATCCATACCCAGTAATGACTTGAGAAAGTATAAAAAAAAACAAAAAATAATGTTACACAGCAGTATGGTTATATTCATTTCCTCTGCGATGAAAAGAATCTCCCTGTGAAAAGATCAATTCCTAATTTACTGTATAGTGTTAATCTATCTATAGTCAACATGCCTTAAGCAACAGAGGATATGAGTTTGTATTTCATGCCATGGTGCCGCAACATTTGTTCTACTGTGCAGTTAAAACAAAAGACCACAATTCTTTTTATGAATTGTGTCAAACCTCACTAATCTCTTTGCCTGTTGTTTGAAACTTCTGGCTTCCAAAGCATACTTTTTCACTTGAGCTGTCCCTAAAGACCTCATGTTCTTCAAGAATTCTGACAGAAATTTTCTATAATAAAACTTTCCAGTGTGGTGCAACTCAATGTCTGCGTTAATTAGGCAGTCACTCCACACCACCGGAATATTGTTACTGATTTGTGAGGGTTCCCTTCAGAGGAAGATTCTTGTAGCACTTGCAATTCATCGGTGAAAACCTGTCGGTCTTTTGCTTTTGAAGCGATATATTGCACGGCATCTACACTTGTCACTTATGTTGATGAGCTATCTACTTTGAAACTGTGTCTGGCAACAAAATGAGGTAGCCATCATACACAGGCCCTAAAGAACAGATGGCAGGTATAGCCATAAAAAAGACTGATGTTTACTCATGGGAATTTTTTTTTACTTTTTTGGGGGTGGAAATTTTACTTTCTAACCTTTTTATTCCATATATTTGAATACCAATATCTAACACATGGATACATTAATTCAAACCCAGTCACAATGTCAAGCTGAGCACCAAGTGGGTTAAAACACTCATGTTTGGGCTGATTGGTTTAAGATGATGTCTGTTGTCAGATACTTTTTTCTCCCTCCAATGCATGGCTTAGGTCAGTCACCAATCAGCGGCTATTTAAGACCTCCGTGAAGTTGGCCCCTGACCTCACACAAAATTTAAGCGAAATAGTCTGTTTCGTTTGTGCTGGTTTATGCCGTAAAAAAAAAATGTTTGTGCAGCTACGTTTTTTTTAGTGGTGAGAGATTATTTTTTAGGTCATCCAGAGTTCAGGTAACGGCAGCTGCAACAATGTGCTGGTGCCAAACGATTTCATTGCTTATTTCCATGCATCGTGAGTTTTGTATTGGATTCGGACTGGATGCTAAACTTCTTCATCTTGTATTTCTTTCAGACTGCTAGGTCATTTGGTAGATCCAACAGTGTCTCACACTGCTGCGATCAAAGATCGAATTAACCAAGGGATGCATTAGGATCGATATGGGGGGGGACAAACGGCTCATGGAAGACATCTGTTTTACATGTCAACACGATCAATGATTGAATGAAAAGCAGAGCAGGAGACAGCTTTTTCTGTCGAGAGGGAAATTTTTTGACAGCATAGTCACTGATATATTATTTTTTTCTTATCAATGAAAAAAAAACATGTGGGAGAAAATAAACATGAAGCCAAATCTATTTCAATATACGCTAGGTGGGACACTTGGTTCAAAGAAAAAGAAAATTACAGTGGGCTTAAATGTATGTGAGGTTACTTGACTGTAGTTGCACATTAAAGCATCATGGATCTGCTGGAGCCATAGGGTGCTGCCTCGATGGCACACAGGTCAATAGAGTGAAAACATAAAACGCCTGAAAGCTTTTAAAGGCTTCAGATGCAGGAACACTGCAAGAAAAAAAAAATCCTTGGTTAGAGATAGGAATAGACACTCGCCAAGTGAATGTCACATTCATCAGCAAAGGTCTGGGTGATTAAACACTCCATTGAATAACCATGGCAGTGTTTTCCCGGGATGAATCTCTCAAAAGTTTATTTTTGCGCTGGTTATTTTATTCAGCTGCACCTTGAGGTCCAATATTAGCCAAGTGACGCTTCATTTAATATAGAACAACTCAAAGCTGTGCTCACATTTAGCTTGCTCAACCCCGATATTGCACACATCACATATCAACTCCTCAATTGGAGGAGCCAGTGCATAGCGTGATCTGTCAGAAGGTGCTAAGACTTTGTCAAACGCAACCCCTCACAAAGCACTCTTCAAAATTAAGGTCTTCTTTGGCAAAATCGCGCATGTCGGAAAAACTGACAGGAATTGTACAGTCACTCGGTGAAGCATCCACAGCCGCTCTTCCTGACGTGCCGCTGGCCGTCATGTCCGCTCATCAGGCGCTGTCAGCATGTGGCCTTACCTGCTCAGGAAGACTTCAAAGCTACATCCATGAAGTGAAGAAAAATCTTTGTATGAATGCCCCAAGAGGAGTTACTCGAGCCAGAAACAAGCGCCATTCAATGATGCAATGTTAGAAGTGGTATTTAATCCCAATTTGCATTGTAGGTCAACACTAACAATTTAAGAGCTCACATTATGCAAACCAACTGAGAGTCACGATTTGATTGCTTGGGCTGTACGTCCGGGCGGTAGAGCGGCAATTGTCCAAATGAATCAAGAAGACATTTCAGTGGACTCAGAATTTCTTTTTCCTTCACCTGTGTGGTTAAGGATGCCAGGAGAGACTTGTGGAAAACTAAACAGGGACTTGTTTCTACCAAAACATTGAATCATTTGCATTGTAGTTTTGCATTTATATTGTTAAATTGTATTTTTTGTTTGTGATACAAAATGCACAAGACCACCACCAACGATGCGGCTAATGCGCAGGCACACGTTAGCGGCTTTAAAAATAGAATCCACTGCGAAAAAATTGTCAAAGGCAGATGATGCCTTGTATTTGAGCCGCTGTATACAAAACATGTTTTGGAATAAATTGGCAGCAACCTAACAGTACAATGTTATAACAAATAGGGAAATTCAAGTGACAATCTCTTTGACCGAAAACATTCTAATTATGTCTGAGACGTAAAAGTGCAAGTGTCACTTTCCTAACTCTAATTCCCTTTTGTGTGTTTTCTGCAAGGAGAATGTTTATGTCAAAACCATGTGTGTGCTTGCAGTGCTTGTGCACCCCTCTGGAGAACAAAAAGCTGTTTTTGGTTCTTTCGGCTTGCTGTGAGAAACTGTTCTGAGCGCTTGTGTGGGAAAAAAAAAAGGCTTGACATGTCACAGCTAAAGATATACAAAACCCTGTTTTTTTCTTCCAAGGATGACAAACAGAGTATATATTCACAGCCAGTTGTTATACTGACAGCCCAAACCAGCTGCTAATGTCTACTCAGATGTGGAGTATTTTACTTGTAACTTTTTTTTTTTTTGCCTTTGCCACATAAACCGTTTGCAGGGGCCACAAACACACCCATTAATATCACCCACACACTCCCAACCGATAGTGGCTGTTATCCCTCTATGAGCTGTGGCTCTCATATTTTTTCCACCATCGATCATAACCGTGTGCCACACGCACTAGAAAGCAGCCGGTGGGGAGACGCAGCATTTGCAATCAAACGGAGAGCGGCAGTGTGAAATCTCAGGAAGAGGCAGCTTCCCCACCGCCACCTCCCAATGCCTTTGGGCAGGGGATCAGACGATGAGGAAGCCTGCCTCAGACACTCAACACCTCCCACTGGCACCCTGATGCAAGCGGCATGCAAACCCACCCTTCACATGTATCAGTCAGCCGGGGGATGGCGTGGCGTGGGGTGTGGGGCTGGTGGGGGCTAAACTGTGCGACTACCCTTACCCCTGTGACTACTCTGCAGAGTGCCACTGCATCCGAGGTGCTTTTAGAAGCTTTGCAGAGGTCCACACTGAGGATAAAGAAATGTGAGGATGATCACTTTCTATTTCTGATTCATGATTTCAGATTGCACATGAGTTATATGTAACGTTAATGCAGAATAATACAGGTACATTTGTTTCTAATGGCGGATACAGGACGTTAATTCCAGTATGTACATACTGGAAGAAATACTCCTCCTCGTTAAAGCTAAATCACAAAACCCTCCGGAATCAGGCAGACAATTCCACTTATAAATATAGCTGCAATTATTTCCTATTATCATTTTTCTTAAAATGCTCCGTCCATTAAATAATTCAGGGACCCACCAGTCACAACATTAGGTACCTGCACAATCTAATGAGATTCATTACAAAGTCTGTATCAAATTTACAGTCCGAGTCCCACAGTGTAAAACTAAATTGCAAGTAGTTAGTCAGGGATGTCAGTCGCCTTCCTGACTACCGTCACCACTGACGCCATTTATGCCGTGATATTTTTCTTTCAAAGGCAGAGGACATGAGTCACTCGTGATTCAAACCACAAAAGAGGAAAAGAAATCTAATAAAAGTAAACACATGCCTTATTTGTATTTGTTAATTCTTTCTTGATTCATGCACTAGTAATAGGTTAATGGGACCCAACATAATGATGCGAATTAATCTGTTTGTGTTTTTAAAATAATTTGTATTATAACTACAGTCAACAAATAGACAGTTGTCTATAAACAAATATAATTCATAGCTTGTTGTTCGTGATGGTTTTTAAATTAACAAAATTATCTCGCAACACAGTGCAGCGTAGTTGTACGTACATCATGGCAAACTAAATCCATCCATCATTTTCTGTACAGAACTGCATTTTTCATGAAGGGTCACATGGTGGGAAAGAGTTGCTATCCCAGCTGACATTGTGTGATGCGGGGGGGTAAACCCTAGACATTTCTATAAGAGGACATGTGTATTATTATTTCATTGAGATGAACCGTTGACACATTTTGTAGGTATCCTTCACTATGCATGAGGAAGTTACTCCTTTATCTTTCCCTGTGTGGGACAAATAAGGAATATCTTATCTTTGGAAGAGCGAAGCAGATCAAGTTATTTTGTGTATTTCAGCTTCAGTCAACATCCATCCATTTAAATTATTCATTTCTTACGGTGTGTTAAAGAGAGGGTGGGGGGGGGGGGGTTCATATGAGCATGTTTGTTAGTGTTATTGCATGTTGACAACTGCTGTAAGATGACTTGCTTAAGCTTGAAATGATATGCATACTCATGACGGCAACAAATCTGACACGCCAGACTGTAGTTCCCGAATTTTGAGCTCTTGCTTGTTTAATTATCAACACTATTTCACGAATAACACCATGTGAAAATGTAGATGCAACACAAACAGAGATGAGACATTTGGGAATGAAAATAGCTGCTCTTTGACCATTGATGTTGTCTCCTGGCACAGTGTAAGATGCGCTTTGACATTGTGAGAAGTAAATGTCAAACTTTGGCAGGCTATGAGCTGTCTGCTTAATTTATGGTTGTTGCTGTTGATGTTGTTGATGCACACCCAGTGGTCGTTGGCATCAGGATGCATTACATGCTTTCTTTGGATTTCATTAAACATGGTCAGTGCCTTTAAAACTTCAGTCATTTAGTAAAACTGGCAACCAGTAAAGATTTGTCAATGCTTTGACCCTCTTCGCAGTTCACGAGTACATTAACAATAAAAGTGTTTATATTTACATGACATTATAGTTCATCCTTAGTTGCAGCATAAAAACTGGGTTTCAATAAAGATGCGTGAATGATTTTTTGGGGTCTTGCAGCTATGCAGAATTTGACACGAGGCGGCTTGGTGTGGAGTAAACCTCCTGGAAGCTGTGGAGAGGCTTTAATCAAGTGTGAAATCCTTTTGGAGTCTTTGCCTACACAAGTGTGCTCACGCTCAGACGCTCAACAATTCACCCAACTCTTCTCCCTTGAACATATTTTGTAGCAGGGGTCCATTTCACCAAAATGATGCATACACACAATATTCTCGGAAGAGATGAGAAATAAACTCCTGTCATCATGCTTGAGATATACACACGTATTGTTTTCCTGGCTCCTATTGAAGATTTGCATTTAAGCATTTAGTGTTTATGCCGGCATGTATTTGGGGTTGGCTCCATTTCAAAAGTATCATTTTACTGAATATAATTGTAAGTGAATGATATAATTAAGAGAGAATATAAAAAGCATAGCTCAGTTGAGACGCTGTAAAAACAGCAATTAGGATTAGGGGGAACAATGAGATTAAGGGCAACAAAAGACAGAGCAACAGCCTATTTGAACAGAAATTATTATTGTGACAAACAATTGGCCGTGCAATATGGATGATTTTTTAGCTGTATATATGTGGCATTGTTCTGTCTTCAAATACCAGCTTCAAAATCTATGAGGTATGCTGGCACGTTATATCAGCAATTTTGCCATGGCAACCCTCTATCACCTTCAGCCTTGGTCTATAATATACGTAAACAGCGGTGGGCCAGCTGGGACACGTCAAATTAGCATTCTTGTTCAGAACATTCTTGCTCAGAATATGCGTACCCATCTTGAGCAAACTTTACCACCCATTTTGTGTAATGTCTAAATGTAAACAATTAACATTGTTCGTGTTTATTTCAAAACGGAACGTTATGATTGAGGAACTTTCCATCAGTGTTTAGCATGTGCATTGGTCTGCTTGTCTTTTTCATTTTATTCCCATTCCCTGCAACTTGAAATCAGTTGGATACTGGGTATTCAACAGATGTTTCCATCCAAGAGATTGACTAAAGAATTAAAAAAAAAAAATTATGCAACACACCGTTTTTTTGCCCTCTGCAAAGAGTTTATTACTCATGCCAGAGAACAATTTGAACGAAATAGTCAAATCATTTTGGGGTTGTTTAGAAGCAAATCCCTGTCAAGCTATTGTTAAATTTCCCCAAGGTCCGAAAAACAAAATGTCTGGCAATTACATTGACATGAAATCTTTTAAATGTATTTTCATAAGCGCTATCTCTACTTCAAATAATAGATGTGTGGACATAGCTTTGAAAAATGATTTTAAAAGCATTCAAAATGTTGCTGTTTGATTGATTTAAAGCCTCAGAGCGCTGCCATTTTGTGAGATAAGTATCTTGTTGGTCAACAATACAATACTGATGTCCAATGTCGATTAAGACGCCATTTCCTTCATGGGTTGCCTGAACTGCCTGTGGTATATCATCTCATGTGCTTGCATCAGTCCAATCCAGCAACCACAAAGCTCTATGCATTCCCCACAAACACATTCACTCCGATACCGCTGTGTTTCTGCAAGAACAGACAAGGCATCAGTGATGTGCATGCTCTTTGATTGTATGTGCAATGTTGACATGACATCACACTAATGTATTTATCAGAGCAATCGGAACGTTCTACGAGGCTAGTGTCAGAGTGATAGTGTCTATTCTTTGCTTTACAGACATTGATTGCCTGTCCTTGTCAGAGTATGAAGGGATAACAAAGACAAATTCCAAATGGTTTTCATCAAAGCACGACTAAAAATGTAGTCTGGCAACAGGTAGGCTGTATGACAAGTCAGCTGGCTGTCTGCGGCACTTAAAATGACATTCTTTGTGCAGAAAACTAGCTACAGGGTATTTTTCTCATTGTAGTTAGTTAGTTAGTTAGTTAGTTAGTTAGTTAGTTAGTTAGTTAGTTAGTTAGGTAGGTAGGTAGGTAGGTAGGTAGGTAGGTAGGTAGGTAGGTAGGTAGGTAGGTAGGTAGGTAGGTAGGTAGGTAGGTAGGTAGGTAGGTAGAATAATGGGTTAATAAAGTTATTGAAATACTCGTTATTTTGTGATAATGAGTTATTTTGTAGTTTCTTTGCACAACGGAATTAGGTCACTGCTTTATCGTCTTGTTTATTTAATTAGGACTCGCTGAGTAAATATATCACTAAATAAAACATTATTGATTGACAGCACAGAAATTCTCCACACTTCATCACACCCATATTTTATATTATTTACCATTTATTTGAATGTAGATATATTTTGGTAGATACTTTTTTTTATGATACAAAAAGCATGTTGCAGAATAAATCAATACTCTGCTGTTAAAACTGTTGATGTTGTATTTCAAGCATGCCCGACTAACTGCTGTCGGATACTCCTAAATGACACAGACACAGCACGCCATCTCCTGAATGTATCCCATCAGCTAGTGGACTACACAGAGTCGTGCTCATTACACAGCCATAGCAACAGCTACATAGCAACTGCTGCTCACTGCATAGCAACAGCTGCAAAGACCTCAAAAGAGGAGAGGGAGGGGGGATTCTTTGTGTTCAGATGACACCGTTTCTGATCGGGGATAGATTGTAAAGACATTTATCAATGTTTGTTTTTGATTAATAAGATGTTTCAACGCACACTAACAATGCCTTATTTATTCTTCTGCCTGCAGACATTCGCTCACTGCCTGATGTGGCAATGACCGGAAACTGTACAACTGAGTGCAGTGAATTGGGCCATTCAGATGCGTGTTGGATGCCCGGGCATCCCTCTCCTGTACGCAGGACCAGGAACCCCCCGAAACTCTCCACCTTTGTGCCTTACCAGGAAAGAGGGAGTCTGGGACGCCTGGCAAATGGCAGCGCCATTCTGGGAGGCGAAGAGCACCGGTCACGCCTTCCACCCTCTCGCAGTGCCTATACTAGCAGCGGTCACGATGCCAGTCAGGACTGCCCCTTGGAGGAGATGCCGCTCAGTGTAACATCTGAGTTCCCACCCACCTCGCCACCTGCCCACACTCCGAAAAGAGAAATCTATCTGTGAATATTGGCCAATGCACAAATGAAGAAAAGATCAACCATGGCAGTGGAACAAATACGGCTGCCCACCTACCAATGCCAATGCCCAGTTGAAATTAACACGAGACAGTCATGCATTCTATTAGCGGCGTGATCACTTGGGTCATTTGCCATCTTCACCTTTTAATTTATTAGCATATTTATTACAAATTCCACAAGGTTAATTGATATGCGGTATAATTTATTTATTCATGAGGTTCAAAACGAGTTTGGTCCGTACTACTTTTAGTAGTAACAAATAATTGTTGTAGTTAGCCAAGTCCGACGGTGTCTGCAGTGATCTTTTGAATTTGAAACTTGTGAACAGTGCTTTTGTGCCATTGGTAGATTTGGATAGAGAGCCAATAAGGCCATTCAGACGGCATTATTCTTTTGTCTACCAATCAAATGAAATGTTCTCTTGTTGTACAGTGCTGTAAATACATTTTGAACAGTGTGCTCTACGTATAATTTTGTCTAGCAGAAGCTGATAAAAAAAAGTAATTTGGCTCAGAATTTCGGCGTAGTTAAGGCTTTCTTTGCTGCGGCTGTTTAAAACTTGATTGAAAACATATCTGGGAAAGAAGCTCAATTTTGTGGAAAGCATTTATCCGCGCCATATAATCACAAACACCTTCAACCCCTAATCATAGCAAAATGGCCTTTACCTCTGCTCCCTGCCGAGTTTCACCGTGGGTGGAGAAAGCTCTGCAGTAACATTTCAACAAGCATTATGTTCCATTGACTCTCAGCACTGTGACCTATAGTTTATCATCAAAACGCTTGACTTGGCCATAGTCCCCCGGAGTCACATGGACCAAACGACAAATTGGGACTGTTTTTTTTTTTTTTTTTTCTTTTGCCTCAACTCCTTGTGACTCACTCACAATATACTAGTGTGTCATTTTTCTGTTCTGTTCTCCAGCTCTCCTCTATCCAGACAATCGACTTACTAGAGCTTTCCCTTCACAAGGTATGATGATGCCTCTCGAATTAATGAATATGTAAGGTGCTAGAAAAAACAAAAACAAAAAAACAAACACTTAAAACACTTATAGGTCTTAAGTGGGAAATTGGAGTTCATACTGCACTTAATGTAGTCCTCTTCATTCTAAACACTTTTCTTGTTTTTTTCAAAGCATCCCATTTTATCACTCGCTGTTTTAAGAGGTAAATTCTGTGCCCCGTGTATCTACTTATTGGAGAAAGGCGCATGGTCCTTGAAAAGCATCGTGCAGGTAAATCATCATTAACATAATGTAAACAGACTTGTATTCAAGCCAGCGTTCTCAATACATCAATGATCCCCCCCCCCCCCCCCCCCCCCCTTTGGCTACAAAAATGTAGGGATTTGTTTCCCCTAATGGAAATTTTCCAAGTCAATCTGAAGGATATGCCTGAAGGACACTTTGTATTAGTCAGTAATTGGAAGCTAGTAATGACTACATTAGCCCGTCTTGCAATATGGTACAGTGCCAGGCGATGTCTTTGATTCAAATATTGATTTGATTAGACTTGTAGATACCTTTCACCTCTGCAGCAAAATTTCCACGGTGAGATTGTCTCTAAGTAAAGAAGAAAGATCTCTGAATAGACCCATCCTAATGAGGGAAAGTAATGAGTCTTGAGCTGTGGCGTGTGTGTGTGTGTGTGTGCGTGTGCGTGTGTGTGTGCGTGTGTGCGTGTGTGTGTGTGTGTGTGCGTGTGCGTGTGTGTGTGCGTGTGTGCGAAGCACCTCCCCAGGACAAGGTGCCCACCAAATAATGCACATCTACCCGCTAGCACTACAATCAGTTAAAAGGATCAGCACTTACCTCATCACGCCGCCATTGAAAACTGCATTTAGAGTAATTGAACTGAATACATATGGAAATTACTGGACATGGCCATGATTAAATAATGTGGGCGATTATCCTGCCTTGAGGGGGAGAAAGAGCGCATTATGCTATTTTCAAAGCCATTTAGTGACTGAAATAAAATTCAAAACAACAGCCATGATGCACTGTGATTAAAGCCCCATGAGTAGCCGCTTCATGGCCCGGAAGCAGCGGGTGCGATCACTGACCTGGAATTGACGACAAACTGAAAGACGGCAAGGAGTGATAAAGCCAATGCCACATCGCCTCAGTCACAACTTTTATCCGTTTAGGTCTTCTTGACTCATGTATTTCGGACCTGCAACTGCTTTGCATCTATCCTTTTTATCTCCAGGGATTAATCCACACCTGATACCAGCTTAAGTAGACGCTTATCTGAAATGTATCTCCTCCTCGATCGGCAGATTGGGGCAGGGATGATAGCTGGTGTACTCTGTGTTCACCACAAAATAATGCTTCTGTTTTTATTCAGATCCTCAAACTGACACCAACACAATCAAAGAGAATTTACCCACGTTACCTTTTGATTTGACGTCTTACCAAATGACCCCTCTGAAATAGAGAGAGGATGACACTGGTCAAAATAAAGGACGTCACAAAGCACTGAAATAGATTTAAAGTATGTTGAATAATGTTTAATTTGTACTTTGCATTGATTTAATGTTGAATTCACTTGAGTATATTTTGCCTCTCTGTAGTCTGTATTGTAAAGTGATCATTTCTGTGGACAGCTGGACAAATTACTGCGCTGAAATTGGCAAGCGGTTTTGTTTTTGTGTCAGTCAAAGACTCTTAGCAAAGCGGTTGTGTGAAGAAAAAAAAAATTAAAATATCTGTTGGTGGTGTTAGTGTACATAGATCTCCACAACTCTCCGTCTGCTCGCAAAGCAGGCTGGGATTTCGCATGAATTCCAAAGATAATTGGTAGAAACTGTTTACTATTTCTTTTCTTTCAGTTTCTGAAATGTCAGTGCTGGTTTATATTCAAAAAGGCCCCAGAAATTTAACTGCGCACATATTTTCATCCTTTTCACCGTCCATGGAAAACAAAGACGATTGCCTTGAGAATATGTCTTTGCAAGAGAGAATCTAGTTGTTATCCTAATTATTGGTATATTTATATGGGACAAAAATGCTTGTGATGCCATGTTTTTGTACAGTTTTATGTACATACAGTGACGCTTTCTAAAAGTTCAGAGAAAAGCCGATGGCACATAAAAATTGTAACTTGTTTTCTTGAGCTGTGCACATCTTTGCCTTGGTTGGATTGACCTTTGCTGAGTCGGTGTGAATGTGGCCGTTCTATGCCTGCACTGTAGTCATTCACTGGCTCTCACCTCCTGAAGACTTAATCGAGTTATGTTTGTTGTGAACAGTGGATTGTCTTATCTTACCAGTTTGTTCAACTCCTGTGTTCAACTTTGTTCTGTTTTAGCATGTTGACAACTTCTCTTGTAATACTGTCCTCATGAACTTTGTAATAAAATAACTTCAGGGAAAAAAAAATGGCTCTGGTTAGTCTTGTGTCACCATTTCCTGCTTTCACTCTGGATTGTCACCGGTTGATGATAAATAAATAAACAATTCTGCATCTACTCATTTATCAAGATGGGAATATACGTAACAAACAACCTAAAGTTGAAGACGTTCAACTTTTATCCCAATGATCAGTTGAAACTGTCTCGAGGGCAACTTTTGCTATTAATGAATAAAACAAAATAATCCACATTTCTGGACTATGAGGAGGACATGCCGAACCATCCTGCCACAGCATCATTTTTTCTCAAAAGTATGTTTTCATGAGAATGTGCACGGCAAGCACATAGAGAGCAACGACAGTTTTACTAACCAAGAAAGGAAGGTCATCTCATTTCCTTGTGAAGAAAGCTCCATTATATTGAGAAAGGACAGATCCCAGGACCTACATTTAGTACTTCTATTCCTTGAAAAGCAAAAAATCCAACACTCTGCCTAATTAGAGCGATTCTACGAAGCATTGATGAGCTGGCCCCAACTCCACAATGAGCACTGCTGTGTTGTGATGTTAATTTTAAGATGCGAGTTTGTCTTCGTTTGAAGCCTTTTTTTTTTGTTTTTGAATAGTATTCAGTCAAAGTGTCCTTTCAGTTTCTGAATGGTACCACTTTGTAATGCGTTCTCAACAGCTCCACAGCCAAAACGGCTCATTCGTGGAGGACAAGCAACCATATTCTGGCAATAGAGTGTTTGCAATTAAATTAATTAGTTCTTTACAAGTCCATGTTTGCTGTCAGTACCAGTTGAACATACAAAGTCAGCATTGTGTGTTGTGCCGTGAGCTCCTCGGCAGCATTGGAAATTCTTGCAGTTAAGCCATTTTCAAAACCAGAATGCAATATTTCATGTCGCCTTGCTGTGATGTTTGCAAGCCTCTGAGCTCATCCATCTTGTTTAGCTCAGTGTGCAGCCCCAGCTTGCTATCTCTGCCTTTGTGTTGGTTCTTTGACTGCCTGCAACAAAAATGATCCCAGTGCACTGATGAGCTCCACTGGCATCCCCCTGTAGTGAAGGTGTGAGTCGATTCAATCTACTGCGGATTTTTTAGGAGATTATGGTAGTTGTTGGCTTGAGTATGTCTTTGTGGACCTCTTGGGAAAGCAAGCTCATCCTGTGTACTTTTATGAAATTTCCGCCCTAAAATATTTCCCTCAAGATCAAGCACAGTTAAACCCTGCGTTTCTGCAGCTCTCAGTTTTTTGCACATAGACTCAGATTTCTGTTGGTCTGTTTGACCAGTTCCTCTTATTTATGATATATTCACAAAGAAAGATTGTAAAATCTAAACACTGGGCACGTCATGCACTGCTTCGGACAAACGAGAATCCTTACAAGTTCAATGGCTGTACGTGATTAATTCAGCATAATGGCTCTGCTGCTTGCAAATAAAGTGCTTTTCTTCTGGAAGGCCGTGTTTTTTGTGTTTTATTTTTCTCCTGCTGGCGATTGACCAATGAGACGTTTGGTCAAAGAGAATAACCTCGAAATAAGCAATGTAGCCTACAATTGCAATGCATGGTTACCCCCAATCGAGATGGATGATCAAACGCATCCGAGTGAGCCAGCCTCAACCCAAAGAAATCCCAATGGTTTGGGTATGAAGGATGGAGTATGTCTGTGCTTGTCACAGCTCTTCTTCACCCTGATGAGAATGTAATGAACCAAGAGAGCAAAAGTATTTTTTTTTTCATTCAATAAACATGCTATCCTTGAATTATAATTTGCTGTAGGATAAAACAAAAACAGAGTGAACCAGGGTTTGTCGTTATTTTGTTCGATTCATAAATAAACCCTTCACAAACCAATAATAAAGTGAGAGCTTGTGGCGACAGTGAGTGGTTGTTATACAACATTCTCTATTATCTTCTGCACTGAACCTTCTCACACACATTTTTGTGCACCTCAGCTTGGTGAAACATGCACTAAACAAAAGTGCACCACCTGTGTTTGTTAGGAAACTGTTTAGCTAATAAGCTTCTTCACAACATAACATAAACACAGAATACAGAGCTTAGGTCATGTTTTTCTTGTGGAATGTTGATTTACCAACCAGTACATTGCAACAACTTTCTAGTGTGTTTGAATGACATAGCCCAGTCAAGAAAAAAGTTTACCCCACATTAACAGTTTCATTAAAAAAATAATCAGTCCATTCAGAGTTTCATAGCCATCCCTGCCCTAAGTCAACTGAGATGGGCTCTAGATCACGAGCGACCCGAATGATGCCAAGAGGTCAAGGAAATAGATGGATGTAACCGCATTACAGAGATTGTCGATCAGACTCTGGCGAACCACTGCAGGCAGGAGGGTGGGTATCTCAAAACAACACATCCTGACATTTACAATGGTGGACTTATAGATGCAATTAGGAGACGTATTACCATACCACTTGAGTTCAGGTCTAATTAGACTCCCTTTCATCCAAGTAATAGGGAATAAGGAGGAAGCACTTCTTATCTCAGTCAACCTTGTTTTGTAGGATGTGAAAGGAACCCAATCAATATCATGTAAACATCATCGGCCAAGCATGAGACAGATAAATGGCTTGCTGTGTACTGCTGTGAAAGGTAGAGAAAAGAATATGGTGGGAGTTTATATCACATGCTATGACCTATAGCTGGAAAATTCAGTTGTAACAAAACATTTTGGTTGGAGAGCTGTTGGTTTTGACAAAACTGTTCATTGTGCAGGACTTTTAGATTTTAAACCGAATTGCAATCGGGGGAGGCGGTTCCAATTCATCATCTATTCCTTTCATATTTTAACGTTCCTTTTGTAGTAAAGGATGACATAACTGGTACCTATTGGCTGCTGGGAATTTCTTCTGTGGCAGGCAGCAGGCTTCTCAGAATAGCTGTGTAGTGCTGGCTATCAATTATTAATGTGTCAATGTTCTTTTGGAGACCCTCGCACATGAGGGATGTGCTGTCTCAGTATTATGGTTATTATCTGCTTTTTGACTCATGGAAGTGTTTTTGTATTCAGGGTAGTCACCAAAAATTGTGTGAGGGAGACCCGGGACCATGTGATCATCGACAATCCGATAAAGCTGGGATGGAATGATGATAAATTAAAGATGTTAAATCCAGTCAATCGCTCCAGCTCATAACTCTTGCACTTCCTGGCTTCTAATGTTTTACAGCCTATATTATTTTTACTGCGTAGGCTGTATGCTAGCATTGTCTGCTGTAAGTTGCTGTGAGAATAAGCATTATGTGATGGTAGAGCTCATACGGTAAAGAAAAAAAATCAAGTGAAAGAGGTTGAGTGATTATTCAGTTTTCAAAATCCTCATTAAGCTGTTTGTGATTGCAGAGCTTATATTGCAGTATGGCAAAGAAAAAAAGAGATGAACGAGTTTGAGTGATTAGTCAATTTTCATAAACCTCATTGGGCTGTTTATGGAGTAATTACCTTAGTATGTCTGTGCACGAATAATATCAAACTACTGCAATAGATTGATGGAAACCGGACTGAGTTTGGCTCTTCAAGAGTTGGATTAGATTGGAAAACTCCTCTTGCATGTACACACTTCCATCGATCAAATATTATAGCCGGCGGACTTATGGCAGACCTTAACAATATTTAATTCATAAGAGAAGAAGACTGAGATGGAGGTAGGCAAGGGGGCGTGTTAGGGCTGACATGGTGATAAATCCATGCAGTCTTAAAGTAGCCCATGTTTTAAAGTGGAAAGAAGAGAAGGAAATATTTCTGGCGGAACATCAATAAAGCATCATAAGATGTGAGACGATGCCTGAGCCATATTACATAATGAACTGGCCCTTTTTTTTTTTAAATCAATGACCAATCAATGACCCCCCCCCCCCTCCCCTCTCTCTCTAGTATGCGTTGCTCCTCTTGGTTTTTGAGTCCCTCTTCCACAGGATTTTTATGTCAGATTTTCAGCCTTGAAACATTTGAACAAATATAACAATTACAACACACTGTTGTAGGCATTTATTATAGATCTTTGGGAAACACAGCAGGAAAACACTACTCTCCTGTAGCCCTTTTCCTCTGGATGAAAACACTACTTGGCTACGGCTGCTGTTGCCTTGGAAACCTGGTCACTCGCACTCCTTTACCCACACTCTTCCCCACTCGCTTCATTAAGTGCATTGCTACTGGCAATTAGAATGAAACCAGCGGCAGGCCTGGCTGTCTTGAAATGCAGTCTCCAATTAAATACTTTCAAATAGCAATGCTCCTTCAAGCTACATCTGCTCTCAATATAATAAACCACGCACCTGGGAGCTATGTTTCCAAAAGCCTGCACAGTTGTTCCTATATTGATGGATTACCTCAAAATCCATGTTTTCTTTTCTTTATTTCTTTTAACTTGTTTTAAAGTGAACGTGTCTTGTCTTGTTAACGCAAGGCTTTTTCAAGCCGGCGCTATGCACATAAATAGGTAAATAAATGCTCCCAATTTGATATTTCACTCTTCTCAAAGTGCAACATGTTACATAATATTAATATAAAAAACAAAATGTTTTGTCAAGCATCAATGGCTTATCAACGCATTTATTCAAAGTCACTCATGTTGACGAAGAAGTGAAGACTGACATTGCTTTAAGTGGATAAGCACACTTGAGAAATGCACGAGATACGTTTCATGTACAGTTGGGACATAGGAAGTAGAGCGAGTTATCCACTAATGAGACCGATGATGGCTTGATCCTGCACTGGAGTTATTTTGTCCTTGAGCATGACGCTTGACGCTTTACACCTAACCACTCCTAATGCCTTTGCCATCAATGGATGAATGCAATAGAAAAATGTGATGTCAATGTAATCCATTTAATCCGTTTTTCTTGCTCATGCTGGGAAAAAAAACTCTTTGTGACACGAGCTAATTAACTGATAAAGGCTATCAAGCTGTATATCATTACATAGAAAACATGTTTATTTTTTTCTTGTTCTCCTATAAACCCAGCAGACTGCAAAATACATTCGTATGAAAATAACAGCTGTCACTCATGACTTCTCTATATACGTCTCGGAAATTAATATTCTCACTTCAATAAATCACTGTCCCAAAGAAGCCAGTGGCTGAATGTTACTCAACATTAATTCAAACGGAGCACAACACCAATGAGATGAAGCGTCTGTGGCAACACGGCCGCTCTTGGCGAGATCGTTGTAATGGTTTGTTTTACATGTAAGCCAAAGAATGACTGTAAGGTTAATAAGAGGATTACTTGAATTTTTGGAAATACAAATAATAATCAGTGAATTCATTCACATTTCTACAGGCCAAAAGGAATGTAATTGTTGGAGACTAGTTGTGTATTTTGTTAAACTCTGCCGTTGCCATAGCATCAGCCTGGGCTCTAACTATTTGTGTTTTATTGAGATAAAATTAGCCCATCCATCATAGCTAATGGCAAGTAATGATACTGGAAGTGGAAAAGCAGCAAGCAATGTCAATCTTAAAAAGGCTTTCTAGACAATGTCACTGTCTGGCAAATGACTCGAAGAAAAAGTGTTCGCCTCCAAGAGATGGCAATCAGGAATATGTAACTGGTTGGTACGTTTATGTATTTTTCATCGGTCAACAAATGAGCCAATATAAATCAGATGTCTTCACAAAACTCGGAGCATTGATTTCTGCACAGTTTGCTTTTATTGGGACATTGGCGGAAGTATTTCTTTCGATATAGCCACAGAATAAAATATCACCAATCAACATCGAAATCATTTATAAGAAGAACGGGACGTGTACTGTCTTTGACTTATACCATAATCAGCTGATGTGGCTCGTGGTGGTATTTATTGCTTAATTTTCCTTTTATACAACGCTTCCACACGCCCCCAAATCTGCATCTCATTAAATATATTAAACAACTTGTCTTGTCTTTGCACCGGCCATGTCTCATCCGTTGGTACCATCACCTTCTAAAGTGCACCTGCTGACTTTTCATTGGTGCTCAGGATTGATGCAACTCAGGTGTTGGATTGCAGATTCACCGCAGTTGGTTGTGGCACGCTCGGCAAAGCAAGCCCAAAAAAGGGTGTCAAGCTGGGAGTCGGCCATCTGAGCAGGCGAGCGATGCTGGGAATGCTATTCGACTTGTTTTATCTGTAAATGGAGAGGCGCTTACAGAATGTAGCTCTCAGTGAAATGACTGAAAGTAAAAGTGAATTGCCATTCAAATGAGAATAAATGAGTAAGAATGCAAATGTTGAAGTTTTGTGATAATCATGTCCAGATTCAATTGTTTTAGTGATCAGATTGAATGAAATCCCACACTAACCACATGACCTCTTACTTAGCAACTGGACAAATGTTCAATGCAGCCTTAAATGATACATTTAATGCTTCCATTTGCATTTCTTAACCTTACAAACATGGCATTTAAGCAATAATCTAATGAGGCAGCACTTATGCTCTATTAGGACATTCCAAATTTCCCTAATATAAATTCAGCATGCAGATATGCTCAAATGTTTCAACTGCATTTTTTTTTCCCTTTCTAATTATAATCAGTATAGTGCTGCAATACATTTGCAATTTACTGCGCTGGACTAGTTTAATATGCTTGTATTGTGGGCATGGAAGTCTTTGGTTTAGTCTTTTACTTATATTTTTATTCATGCATGAACATGAATGTACATACTTTTATTGTTCCGTTGGTAGAAAATGTTTTTTACCTGTTTTTTTTTTTTTTTTTTATCACGGTATTACAAAAAGTATAAACAGTACATGTAAGGTAATCCGATATGAAGATAAAATTATTTTTTCTATTCCTGTTGACTTTGGAAGGTAATACACAATATTACACCTTTTTTTTTTTTCCCCAAGACATGGGTAATTCTGTGCTTGTATAAACAAGCAATGGATTATTGGACCACACTGATATTGCCTAATGGCCTGAACACTCATTCATATATGCAATATCATATGAGAACAAAGACCGATAAAGCTCTACTCAGAGAAATGCTGCGGGGAGTGAAGATGTGGGACACTTTATGTAACCACCAGCCTTCTCAGCTGCCCTCGAGAAATTTCAAATCGATCATTGCACTCACACAAGGTGGCACTTGGGTGGGGACGGTTGCAGCACCATTCAGTCGAGAGACAAGTCAATAAGCAGCTATTGGGAGAGCTACTTGTTTTTTTTTTTTAAATTGAGAGAAAAGAAAGAACAAGATTTCAAATACAGACCACGGTGCACAGAAATCATGTAGGAAGAAATATAAAAACAGTTTGATAAAAACAGTCAATATGATACAATTCGGTCTGTTTAGCACAGCAGCATTGCTACGCCCACTACGTTAAAAGAATTTAAAAAGAAAGAAAACAACAAAGACTTATACACCCCATGGTTTACAAACCACAGATAATAGATACAAGTGTTGGCAACCCTCCAATACATCTTTATGATATATAAAAAAAAAAAAAAAAAAAATGTTAACATAACCTTCGGCAGATCTGAGGTTTTTAAAGTATGCAATAGAAGAGGTTAAGATCTGTTTCACTCATTACGAAATAAGACGCAGAACAGGAAACAGGATGTTACAACATAACAACCTAGAAATCTCACAGCAAATGAAATGTTAACACAGTGTAAAGTACTATAACGGCCTCGGGCGTTACAGTCTATTGTTGGATGATTGGCTTAGTTATGATAGCGTACATGCTCTGATTTGTAATTAAATGTTAAAACAAATTGTCGTTGATGAATTTCTATTCAAGAGTCTACAGGAACCTCGCGCTCGCAAGTGCGTAGCTGAAGGGCTACATCTTGCTCCAACTGTGGGGTGATTAAAATACTCCCCATGGCACTGGTATTTTTTTTTTCGTGATATCGTATAAGAAAAGCAGTTTCAACACTTTTGAGTGTTTGAATGTCTTAAACTGAGGAGCAAGGTCGTTAGAAGAGTTTTTCAGTGGCTTATTGGTTCTTCGTTTTTAAACTTGATAATAGTTCGCTAAGCAAAACATATGAACTAATCACCCGCCTTACACAATCTGTCAACCTTTCATAGAAGCCTCTAGGTGACAGAATAATTGGTTGTGGTTTGCTTTCTTCTTGGGATGAATTCTTTTTCGTTTTATGTTTCTCTCTTTCAGAGCGTATTTTGTTTTTTGGTGACAGTGAAGTCTGCCTTGTGCATAAAAGAAACTCCCATTGCCATTTCGAAGGCCGTAAAACTTTGCTGAACGCTGCAGTGAAACGCAGCCAACTGCCAGCACATCTCAATAATTGATTGGCTAATTAGGGTTGCTTCGTGCATATTTTGCCCATGGGACCATTCATGTAGTTTTTAATACTCTCATAACTGTTTAAACAAGGTTGATTTTTGCACGTAATTCACTGATGGTTTTGACAGTCTTGAAACTCACAAATGTTTAACCTCACACTATGCAGATTATATCGTTACAGGCTGTGGACTTTTCTGTCTTTGAATATTTTAAAAACATTTATCTATTATGAACGCTGTCTTTGCTGAGGTTCCGTCTGAGTAATATTAGTATGCTTCTTATTCATAAACTGCACCGTTTGTAGTGTTTGCAAGCTTACAAGTTATTCAGTCTCCATGTTATATATTGTTTTATGTCTTCCCTTTTTCAAACAGTACAGGTGTGTTTATGTCACAAAAGCATCTGGAGTGCTGTGTAAATCATGTATTGCTTTGAAGATGAATGATCCTATTGTTTTTATCATTTATAGGGAAGAAAAACAGTTTACCTTGAATATCCACGCGATAATTAGTGAACCGTTTATCCGCCCTTCATTTTTCAGACACAAATACCTTTTCTGGTGAAGGAATGGGGTCGAAATACAAAAAGTCCTGCCTAGCTACAAAAACAGATATGCTCAAACCTCATTGAATAAAGTACATAAGGAGACAAGTATATTCACATATTAAATCAATAAAAGAAACATTTTAAGCATATAATTATACCTACACACCAAATCAATAAAGAAGACATAATTAGATATTTTTGATAAGTGGTAATGAGAAAGTTTTTTATAACTTTATGATCTGATATATATTTCTGAGCACTTTGAAATAACAAATGTTTTTTGATATATTGCCTGAATAGCTTAATGACCCTTAAGGAACTGTTTAATGCATGCCTGATGATTTTCTAAATCACGGACACTGCCAAAGTCGTCTAAAAATGTTCAGTACTTGATTGTATCTTATGTTTTGACTAATGCTAGACGCCAGTTTTCGATTACTACTGAACGTTCTGGACAGAGGGAAATATTTTGCCTAACAAAGAAAATATATGGTTGAAAGCATGATTAAACTAAGAATATGATGACGTAAGCAAGTACATGGAGATCAAAAGAACAAACAAACAAAAACATGGTAAGTGGTGAGTACAAACTTTGCATAGTCAGGGAACATTAATAAATACGTAGATGATGTCACAGCCAAAAACTCACATAATTCCGTACAAAATGACAAAATTGAAAGAATGATGAATGGATGAGGTGGAACAGTGTATGTGCAAGAATGGATGAGAATGTTTACAGGAAGGTCACTTGGAGATAAAACCAGCAGGTGCCAGAGGGAGACAGCCCAGCCAAAGATGATCGTCAAGGCTGAAAGACGGAAAGGAAAACAACAGCCCCCACACATCAAATCGCCCATAATCAGCACCCAACCCCACGGAACCAGCTCTCACCGAACCAGCATCCACTCCCATGGAATCAGACTCTCCTGCGAACTTGCCCCGCCCCAAAGACTCATCACCCATCAAACTCGGCCCACACTGGCATGTGCAACTGAACATAAGCTGACCAAAGAACCTTGAATGTTGCCTTTTCTGAATGGAGACTTTCTGCTCTTGAAAGGCCCAGCGCTGTATTGTACTTTCCTGAAAACAGAGCTTTCTGAACAAGAATTGTGATTGAACTCAACCAACCTGTGTAAGTCTAATTTCTGCTTCAGTGTTTTAGCATTTTCCTAAATCTGAAGAAATCAAACGAGCACGCAGTGAGTAAATTGGATAACAGGTGATTGGCAATGGCTTTTGCCGTGAGGCGCAGATAGCGCGCTCCCTAAATTGTGGACAAAATCCAACACTGGTTATCATTATAAAGAGATGACTCTCCTTTTATGGAATAACACAATCTAACCTTTAGAGGCAACTGACCCTTCTCCTCATGGGCGCTGTCAGTGCAGACAGGAAATTCACAGCAAGCGTTTTAAGAATCCGCCAAAAGGTTGAGGGGAATGGCAAACAACATATTGCTTGATAATTGGTTGTTCGGTTACTCTCCAGTGATTGCCAGTATAGGTTCAGCTCCTTGGGTGAGTCAGTTATTTTGGGTTAGGCTGTATCTTGTGTGGTCAGCTGTTTACTTCATGTCCCCCGACTAAGAATGCATTTCTGGCATTGCAGTCAGTTGTTCATGGCCCAGTTTCAAGATGGTTGTAAAAGATTTAGTGCTTCGGATGATATTCTGGATTCAGGTTTATAAACTAGAGCTGGGCAACCATCTTTGAATTTTGTCTCTTATGGGCTGCCAGCGACGATCAAACTGGTGTGATTGACTTGAAGTGGATGTTGAGTGGGAGAGTTTTGGACCACTTGCACTTTACGGATTTATTCAGTAGGCCAGTGAGAAGAAGTGAGTTGCAGTAATCGAGATGAGATGTGACTAGTGTATGAATAAGAGTGCCAGGGTTGTTTGGAAGAAGGATGGAAAGAGATAGTACATGTGGAGGTGAAAATAACCAGACTGAGGGATTGTGTGACTAAAATTACAGAATGATATCAAGGATGGCAAACCAGACACTTGACCTGTAAAATGGAGGAAATGAATTATTGAGCTAGATGGACACATTTTTCAAAGGGTAGCTTTTGTGCAATCGGGGAAAATTTCAGAGTTTTGTGATCAGATCAGTCAAATTGTATTTTTGATGCAGCAGCTATGCACTGGGTCAATTTGATCTAGTCCCTGTGCCACTTGTTTTTGTCGACTTTCTCTTTTCAGGCTGGGCGGGGCGGCTTCTGGGGTGCACTCGTTCATTGTTGCACACCTGCAGCAGCTGATCAGTAATTAACTGCAGGGCTTAAGATTCCGCCTGATCCGTGTGCAGGCACCATGTGTTTGCAGCTCCCATGAATGAAACCAAGGATCCTTTACAAGCCCATCTTGGCTATGTTAAAACTCAGAGAAGCTTTCTTTGAATGCAACTGAAAATGAGGTGTACCTAATACTTCGACTAAGAAATTGGACATTTTAAATTACAGTTGTTGTTGTGGCCTGTACATCCGTTTGTTGTGGGACTATTTCCAATGGTGTTTTTATCCCTGCAGCTTACAAATGTAATTTCACAACTTTTTGGTATATAAGCAAAAACATTTGGGAATCAACTTTGGGATTTGTTTGCTTGAGTTTTGTAATTTTAAAACAAACCCGTTAAATTTAGGGGCTCAAGGAATCCAACTTTCAAATTGAGCTGCGAGTACAATCTGAGCCCCAGAGCAGCCTCACAGAGCTGCCCATCTTGATAAATCGGCTGGTGAAACACTTTGATCTGAGAGTACACGCCACAATCCTTCGGTGCCAAATCGTCCAATTTGTGTTGACTTTTCCCTTTAGTGTGCTTCTACTCACATTTGCTCGCAAGTGATATCGGAGAGTGCCCTAATTTTACCAAGCATGCCCAGGAAGGAAAATATCTTGTGCCCAATAAAGTTGTCACTTCACAGTGTTGTGAGGTTCAACCGGTCTGGCACCAAATGACAGCAGGTAATGAAATTTAAATTGGCAGCAAAGTAATTTGCTAACAAAACCGACTATAAGAGCTAATGACATATTCTATAAAATGTCACCTGTGATTGAAAAGATACACAATCTTTCTTACTCCCTTTGTTTCATTCATTTATAATGAAAAATTTCATAGTGTTTAGAGAGCTCTCTCATGGAAGTTTTTTTTTCTTCACCCAATTAAAATCCACTACAACCTCTTTGCTTCACTTGTTAAAGGTCTCTGAGAGTGTCTGTTCTTCTTCTCATCATCTAAAGGTCTGAATCACACTCTTTTCCTAACGCAGCCGGTTAAATTTCCATACATCCATTTTCTGAACCGCTTAGTCCCCACGGGGGTCGCGGGCGTGCTGGAGCCTATCCCAGCCGTCATCGGGCAGTAGGCGGGGGACACCCTGAACTGGTTGCCAGCCAATCGCAGGGCACACAGAGACAGACAACCAATCGCACTCACACTCACACCTAGGGACAATTTGGAGTCTTCAATCGGCCTACCAAGCATGTTTTTGTTATGTGGGAGGAAACCGGAGTGCCCGGAGAAAACCCACGCGGGCCCGGGGAGAACATGCAAACTCCACACAGGGAGGGCCGGAGGTGGAATCGAACCCGCACCCTCCTAACTGTGAGGCGGACGTGCTACCCAGTGCGCCACCGAGCCGCCCGGTTAAATTTCATTCAATATAATTCCATACTTTTTGTTGAAGGTATTTGACGAAATACAACATCTGTATAGTTCCATCATTTTAGATGATTTGTTTTAAAATGGCCGTTTTTCATCTGCAGTCAGCGTTATTAATGCAAGTGTCATTTCTAAACCAATATTTGAGATATTTTCTTCTTATTCTTTCATCATAGCCTTGCTTCTGCTTTTACCAAGATAATAATGCTAAAAGTAATCTGACCTGTCATCGTTACGTTGTGTTGCTGGCAATCTCATGACAAACTACAATGATAAATGTGTAGTTTAATGCCTCTCTGGTATCAATAGAAATATTATTATTTTTGTCAAGGCTAAATCTTTCTTTGCATGTTGCTAGATGTCTACTAAAGTGTACCTAATATGGCATGTCATTTCTTGTATTTGATTCTATTACTGTTGAATTACTCAATGTGGGGTATGGCTATATGAAGCTTGCGAGCCAGCTAAAATCCTGATAAGACAACAAAGGGCATCCACTGCAGACTTAATTTCCCTGAAGGCTTTGCAGATTTCACACCAATGTGTGAACTTGTATTCATGGTTGAAGCCCGCTAAAAACCACAGGTCAACAGTCACGTCACTAAAATACGGAAAGTTCCTCTGCAAACTAATTTTGTTTCGAAGCAACTTAAGAGCCCATAGGCTAGCTTTTCCCTCACTTGATGAGCAACAGCTGTTACATTCTGGATCTAGAGATTTCTGTGCCAAAACAACAATGACAGTGACTCAAGTGAACTGCCTCACTTTAGTGAGTGACTCAAAGTACCCAATAAATTCAAAAAACGGTTTACCACCAGTCTAAGTCATTGACACAAATTATGTTGGAATGAAAGAATAAGCTACCAATACCTATTGTACTAAGCTTCCAGACACCACGTCACTATAAATTGTGGCCGATCACGCTAAGTTGTTTCCTGCTTGTGTGTATTCTGAAGCTAATGGAGCCTCCTGATTTCCACCAAGGAGCCAGGAGTCTAAGCGATCACACGATCGCTTGCTGAGATTAAATGTGACGTGAATTTAAATTTGGTTTTATTAAATGAAGCTCGCTGACAACACTTGTTTATTTGTAGGAGGTGTACATCTTTCTCCCCGGCACTTTGTGCCACATGCTGCGTGTGACGATACGGGGCTATGGTAAAGTGTATCTGCGTGTTAGACGGAGATAACGGCTCCACATACTCCACTTTGGCTGTTTGTATCCTCCAGTCCAGGAAGTGTCTCTGAGAGCTAAATGCAGCCAAATTAAAAGCTCACATCTCACTCCAAATGCTTTATTGATTTATTGCATTTGGTGTAATCATGGTGGGCGCAACATGGATGACAGCTGTATGTCTGCTGCTAAACACCTCGGGCACAAACAAACCCGGACAAGCTAATTACAGTACCTAGTCAATGAAAAACCATGACAACTCAAGTCCTTACTCCTGGTGGACAGACAAGGTTGGGGGGTATTCTAATACTTCCAATCTGTGAGGATATGGAGAAAACAATCCCTCAGCAGCTTTCAGCCACAGTGCCAGGGATCAACTCAAGCCAGCTACCTGGAAAGTAAAGACATGGCATTATCCCCTCACTCAAAGGAACCCATTCATGTAGTTGTTAATAACACCGTGTGAAGTCACTCTCCAGGTGCTTTTCCGCTGGATGCGCTCCAAACCTAACTCCATCACATGCAATTGGTGAGGCCTGTCTTTTAAGTAGCAAACCTGCGTGCGTGTAATTCACGGGATGCTTCGTTGAAATGGAGCACTCACAGACGGAAAATGATGGAGATTCCTCCAACGAAGCGAAATCCCACCCGGCCAAGTCATGCAAAATTAAAGACACGGTTGTCTCTCGTGTCTAGTTGTCCAACTAAGCGTGCTTGGCAATAATATGCAAGAGTAGTAACTAATTAGACACAGAGTATTAACCAAAGGACTTTGACTTTGTCATTGGAATGACATATAGCAATCCCCACAAGACTTTAAAATGACTGAAAGACTTTCTTGGTTTGTCATATTTTCGCTACTGAACCACTTTTATCCAAACATAATTTGGGATATTTTTTTTACTATAGAGGACACATTGCATTAAAACAAAAAACATACCATGGTCTTCTCTTTCCAGGAGCAGAATATGCCCTGTCAAGAAATAACCGTTAAAATAATGTTTGCCTGTTTGGAATGATAGCACAGCCCGCGTGTGTTGACTCTTTTTGTTGTGTGTTTTGCCATTGGGCTTTGGGAAACTTTGACAGTAAGCGAGATAGCAAGAGGTGTTTGCACTGCACCTGCTTTCCGTGGACACGTTCACATTTTACCTTATCAGATTCCACAGAATAAATAAAATCTTTTTTGATGTACATGACTCATTGCCCCGAGGCAGCGTTTCTTATCAATTCTAAACGTTGTCACCTTCACTGTAATTTGTAACACTATCTCTTGTAAGACAGCAGATTAATAGCACGGGCAGCCAATAGTCACGCGGAAACTCGACCGCCAGATCGGATCAGTCTTGGAAGTCGAAGTTGCTAAATGCGTGTTAAGTTTGAGTTAAGTGTTCTATAATTACCGTATTTTCCGCACTATGAGGCGAATTTAAAAACTTGAATTTTACTCAAAAAAAACAGTGCGCCTTATAATGCAGAGCGCCTTATATATGGATCAATTGATGAATTTGTTGATTTGGCTCTGCCAAAATGTTTCAGTACGTTTTAGTACGACTAGTAAATTATAAGGTCGCATCGCTTCCCAGCATTACGGCAACCGTGGTCAGGGGGGCGTCACTGAATAGCTGTTGTACCCGCAAGGCTATTTCATTTCAAAATAGGCTGTTCCGTTAATTTTTTCGAGTACGTTTACGGATCAATATCCAACGGAATCATAAATAAGCAGCACCAATATGTTAAATCAGTCTTTAGTCGGTTCCGATCACTTTTATGGGAGAGAGTTAGAGAAACGTGATTGTTTACAGGGGGCTGCCACGACACTTTGCGGAGGCTCATGGGAGTATGCTAGCTGAGGCTCATGGGAGTTTGCGGGTGGCTAATGCTAAAATGATAGCTGCTATACGCACGAGGCTATTTCATTTCAAAATAGGCTTTTCCCTTAATGTTTCGAGTAAATTTACGGATCGATATGGAAGCGAAACATAGGTAAGCAGTACCAATGTGTTAGATCAAACTTTAGTCAGTTCCGATCATTTTATAGGAGATAGTTTGAGAAACGCGATTGTTTACCGGGGGCTGCCGCGACACTTTGCTGAGGCTCATGGGAGTCTGCGAGCTGAGGCTCATGGGAGTGTGCGGGTGGCTAATGCTATAATGATAGCTGCTATACGCACGAGGTTATTTCATTTCAAAATAGGCTGCTCTGTTAATGTTTCGAGTAAATTTACGGATCAATATGGAAGGGAAACATAGGTAAGCAGTACCAATGTGTTAGATCAAACTTTATTCAGTTCCGATCATTTTATAGTAGATAGTTTGTGAAACGCGATTGTTTACAGAGGGCTCATTGGTTGTTGGCCAGTGGATGCATACCGCAACCCTAGTCAACCTCATTTTATTGCAGTATAGCTTCTATTTTATGCGCCTTTTAATCCGGTGCGCCCTATATATGAAATAATTTCTAAAATAAAAAATTCAATGAGGGTGCGCCTTATAATCTAGTGCGCCTTTTGGTGCGAAAAATACGGTAGTCATTTAGAAAGTGGCATGTTTTAAATTGCAGACCCTAAAGTTAAGAATATGACATAGTATTTAAATAAAATAAAAACAATCCATCCATCCATCCATCCATCCATCCATCCATCCATCCATCCATCCATCCATCCATCCATCCATCCATCCATCCATCCATCCATCCATCGCAGGGGACACCCTGAACTGATTACCAGCCAATCGCAGGGCATATCTAAATATGATGAAACCTAATTTTCACACTTGACTTTCTTTTACACTTGGAAGACAACGACCATTATTACCCCGGCACAGAAATCTTAGAGTAGCGTAAATTTGACAAGCCTGGCAGGTTACTTCTAGTCAACCACAAATTGAAGAGGAGAAAGCTGCAACTTCTGAAGCCAATTACTTAAGTTTGCCCTATTTTCTTTCGCCCTCCTCTCACAAGAAAGGATTCAAAGAAACACGCCTCTTATCATATGATAATAACGTATCATGGCCTGCATGTTTTTATGTGCCAAGTCATCTTCACATCATCCATTCCTTTTATTTTTGTGGTGCATTGTAATCCCACCCTCTTCGTCTGGGGGAAAAAAAAAGGTACTTAGACGATCCTTCAGCTGAATAGTCAGTTTCCGTGCCGCTGAAGTGTGCCAAGAGAGAACATTTACTCTGAGATTCTTTGCACTATTCTGTTAAGACTCTGGATGCTGGTGACAAATCAAATGCATGTCAGTGGGAGTGTGAGAGGACAGGGAGAGAGCCAATCATGCAAAGCTGCATGGCCAAGCTGCCAAAAAAAAGATTCATATCATGAGTTGAATAGCTGTTTTTCTGGCGGGAGCCCAAGACTACAAAACACCCACCAGCTCTTGCACCCACCACAAAGTATTGGAAATATCTATATTGATGCCAAATAACAAAACAATAGAATCTTAAAAAAAAATTAGACAAACATGATTTTATATCACGAGACATCTAAAAAATTGAATTTTTTTTTAATGATTGTTTTCTCTAGGCAATATCAACTTTTTTATTTCATAATGCAGACAAAGTATAACATGAGGGCCAGGTGTAATATGTCATGTGAGGCATGTGATATGTTTTAATTGGACTTGTCAACCAGCTGGCAGCATCATATGCTGAGGTCCACAGGGGGAATGTCAATTGCTTTGAAATTTAATATATCATTTCATGATACCGATCACTGGACAGGACTTGATAGTCCTGGAGCGACTTTCTAGACATACCACAAGATGAGAAAAAACAGTGATGAAGACATTTAAAAGCCTGGCTGTGCCCTGGACCGTTTGATTCAAACAGCATAAATACTTTGGGGTTAATAAATGGTGTAAAATAAAAAATAAAAAAAACACACAATGGGAGTAATTTCCCTATGTGACATTTCAGACCAGACCATGTGTTTGGTTTTGATGGACGGATAGGATGCATTCTGATAGAGATCCAAACCTTTTCCAGCATGAAAACCCAAATCATGTTTTCGACCTTTCCCACATTCTGACTGTCTGGAACTATCAATACTGTGTAAATGTGATATTTATTTGCTGCAAATGAATCACATTCTTGCATTCCAATGTACTCATTTAGTTAAATTATATTTGTATTTCATCTTTCTTTGCTTTTGTGTTCAGTATCTCTTTCCCTTGTGATTTATTTGCATCGTCTTCATCTCATTTGGAAACAACAGCAACAATGAAGATGTTACAACTACGGTACGGCTGTAATAATTCATTGCAGACTTGACAGCATGCACCTTTTGACATGTAAGACGTTTTGTCTCTCAGCTCGACTTGTGATTTTTTTTAAACCTCATTATGGTGAGTATTTGTTTATATGATTAAAGATTTGCAAGCAAACATAGCACACAATGCACACACAACTCATTGGGTCTGAGATGAAAAGAAAAAAAACTTAAGAACCTTAAGATAATAGAACTTGGCCCAGAGTAGAAATAATATTAGTCAGTGTTATTTTTAATTCATGCATTGACTCTAAATATTTTTTTCTAAACTTACTAACAGCTCCAATGAGCAAGATCCTTAAAGGCTTTTCCATAATGTATTGTTTGTCCGTTGTGTTTTAATCCGCTCAGTGAAAGTTTAGTTTTAGTGGCCTTTTCTTGCATCATGCATATTCATGTTTAGTGGTTGGTGTCCTTCACATTTCACAAGTGAGCATTTGGGCCACTGGAAATACTCTTACATAACTTGTGACATTTTTTTTGTGTGGAAGCTTCTAATAACTTTCCATTGCAATTATTTGTGAGAATATGGCGCTTGAAATCACACATTTTGACCAATTTGTGATCAATATCAGTATTGGATGAGAATATTATGGTATTATAGCACATGTCTTCACAGATGCATTTTCCTCTTTGACAGATTTGCCCTCTTGTTTGATCTGATTGACGTCAATGGACAAGATGTCAAATCACCTAGTGTCCTTTTTTTTTCGTTTTAATTTGCATGTCATTTCTATCAGTACGAGCCCAGATGGATTTATGAAATAGTCTTGTAAAACAAGCCATCTGGCATGTCAGGTTTGTTAATTTGCTCATACATAACTCTGCTTATCACAGCACAGCGGATTTCTCCATGATTTGGAGAAAAGGCCAAAACACTTGTCCTAATTACAGAAGCTCATGTGATACCTCTGGCTGTTTGTGCTGTTGCTGCGGCTGCTGCTGCTGCGGTGACGAAGATCAACAAATCACTCGGCTATATTTATTTGTGACTCCTCCTTCTCGGTAGAGTTATATAGGGATATTGGAGTCATTTGAGAGAAAGCTAATTCGGATGTGCACAGAGTGTTAGTGGTGGAATATCCAAGAATGGATACCCAAAGGTATTTTGCAACTGGTCGCAGTGAATTGGAGTAAAGCTCTTGCCATATGTCATGTTCTGAAAATTTCCCTGGCTCTGTTGAGAAGACATTTTTACAGAATGGTGGCACAAACAGAAATCCCATCACGAAGCAATACTAAAGAAAAGTATGCAAATGAAATGCATTGTCATACATATTCATTATCTGAGCCATATTTTGGTTTGATCTCATTTAGATATTGTTGTGTTGTGTTGTGTTGTGTTGTGTTGTGTTGTGTTGTTGCTTAAAAGGAAACTTATCTATCTAGCCACCTGTCCATCGGTCCATCCGTCCAGTCCAACGACTACAAAATGAGTGAGTCACATATCACATAGAGATGTAGCATATCTATCTTCTTGATAGGGGAGCAGCTTTCTTTAATGGTTCTGCGGTGTTGTTTTTGGCCCAGCAGCAGTGCAAACATGTAACTGGGGGAAGTATGTACCTGCACTGTAATGTATTTACTGTCTAATTTGTGTCTCAGTGTGAGGCCATATATCCTGTTTAGGGAGTGACACCTCTCCTCCTCCACTTTATGGTGCTGCACAGGCATTTGATGAGGACGTGAACACGCTGTGCTGATGGATGAGCTTGTCAAGGTGCCACCATGATGCTCTGCTCCCCGTACACAGCACATGACTAAAGAAACTCTAGCGAAGACAACAGTATAGGGCTGTTAGTCAAAACAGTTAACATTATTTTGTGGGTGCATATACTTTTAGTGCTATAGTGCCATCATTTCTAATCTACTTGGAATTGTTTGACAAAGAAAGAAAAATGCAAATTTACCATCGTGGCAGCTCCCTACGTATGTCAACAAGCTTTTATTTATTATTTATCAAATCATGCCTTTTTGTTGTTCCTGCTGTTTGCTTTCACTTCTCTGTGTCAGCTGCCAGTGTGCAACGTTGTACCTTTTGCCTCCACAGCCAGAAATTCAGCTCAGGAATAGGAGTGTGATTCCCTGAGGCAGAAGTTCTGAATCACTGACAGCTATTTCAAAGTATTCAATTTGTGCAGGTTCTAAAACAAATCCTAGGGAAAAAAAAATCCTTTAACATGTCTTGCTTGAGTTTCTTTCAACACTATTTTGGTGCTTCTATTTTTGCTCTTGAATTTCAGATTGTAAAACAGCAACAGCAGAAGCCCATAACCACATTTGTTTGAACTTTTATCTGGAGACACACCAGCAAATTGTTATTGATATAATATGAAACTTGTCTCTTGTATTTATTTTATAATCTAGCCCAGGATTATAGTAAAATTCAACTGCCCTATGCTACAACATGAGTTGGGCTGAAGATTGTTTGGGGGTGGATCTGGAATAATATGCTGGACAAACAGTTTTTGCATCTGAAAAACCAAGCAAATTGGAAATGTTATGTACGGGTACAGTCAACTGATGAAGAAAAATTGTGAGAGAGAAAGCATCTGCACAATATTCAATTCAATCCACTAATTAGGCACATTACATATCTCAAGTCATGGAAAAAAAAGCCTGCAGCATTATATGGTACCACTTGAATTTATTTTTGTGTGCGTGTGAACCTCCATTTTCCCACTGAGGCATACTACGATGACATCCGTATGCTCGGATGAAGATGTCACAATGACAAAATGATGTGCGACAGTTTCGAAATCTGACCAAATGATTCATCTAAGTGCATCACTCCCAAATGACAAACTATAATCAGGCAAAGATTGACCTCCACGCCTTTGCGTACAAGGTTGTTTCCTTTAGTCGCGGATCGAAAGACGGCAAAAATGCAAATCTACGGAAATGATAATAACCTAGTCAATAATGACGCTGATCACAAAAAGCCAAGTGAAGCGATGAGTTGAAGCCAACACAGCTGCATGTCTTTGTCTTTGGGCAGTGGCAGGAAAGCAGTGGTAGCTGAGAGAGCCACAGAGCAGATCAGTGTTCCACACAAATGTCTTGCTCTGAGCTTCCATTAAGAACCTCCAAATATAAATGAGCTGTAAAAAAGAAACACACAAACACAACAAACTATTTGCGAGTATTTCGAAGGAAAGAGCGACACTACCAAATGTAATATTTCATATATTTTCCGCCATTTTCAAAATTTCATTATCCTGCAACTTAGAGCTTAAACATTTACCTATCATCAAGATTTAAGATGACTTTTACTTTATCTTAAACATGGCACAAGGTTGAGTATGTGTAGATGTTCTCCTTCATGTGTTTGCATGTGTCCGGTCCTTCTCAAGGCATTACCAAAACAGCAATCCACACGAGCTCTCTGCAGTTATTTAACTTTCCTTTAATATTAATGGACACATTTTTCATGAAAAAAATACATGAAATATTAAAGTACATTAATTCCCTCTGAAGATTGACATTAGTCATTTTACCTGGCACATTTAACTTGTCCCAAAGCCTGCACGTGAGGGAATTATTACAGTAAAAATTGAAAGTTGAGAGTGTCCACTGTGATAAAAGCCTCAGGTGGTAGACCCAGGCGGTCATTGACCTCAGCAGACAGCTGGTCAGAGCTGAATGCAGGCAGGCAGGCAGGCAGGAGGTCGTTCAATCCCCGTGCTCACTCATAAAAGCAGCACCTGCTTCAACAAGAACCGCATAACCTTTTGAAGAACCATCTAACCTTTTGAACTACCATTAATTGTCGGCGGTGCTTCGCATAATATTGGTAGAGTGTGAGCCACATGCAAAGTGCACAATACGTGGTGGAACACAGAGTAGACCTTACCGCAATATTGATATTCCCCAGGATTTTATTTAATGTCATTGGCAGTGGGATATGACCAGGATCACCATCCTCCAATTATACTGAAGGTGTACCTACCATGAAGGCATCCTTCTATCGCCTTCACTTAATTTGGTGAAAGAAATAATCATTTTAGTCTATTACTTCCACCGCTGAGCACTGCTTTGCTAGATCAGGAAACAACCGGGCCCTTGTCAGAAATCCATTGTCTTCATTAAAGCATTATGATCTATTCTATGATTCATGATGTCCATGTAGGAGAGTCATGTAATTGGATTGTGAGAGAGCGAGCGAGAGAGCGAGGAAAAAAAAGTGTCGGTACACAGAACGGGATTTGGACTGTGTGCTGGGAGAGTCGTTACCGTTCCTGCATCATTTGGTCTTTCCCTTTCTACTTGCACATCACATCAAAGTGACATTTCAAGCAGTGCCCAGCAGTAATGATTGCCCCACATTTCTGAAGCTTAAATGCATTGCTCCATTGAAGTTTTTTTTCCCTCCCACCGCAACTGTTTCTTGGCATTCTAATGTCAGTTTCCTGATTTTAGAACATTGTTGAATGTGGATAATGACTGCACTATTAGTGAGAGTGGAACTGTAGGAGGTAGTATGTTCGCAAGTTTTTGTACAAAAGATTAGATCAGAATAGTAAAGGTACAACATTCTCTCGTTTTTTTTCAGTTATGGCTATTATTTTAGTTTCTTTACACAAGCAGAAATGTTCCTCCTCTTGTTATCCTTATTCACTTTCAATTTTAACCTTGAAATCACCTCAGACTAGTTGGCATAATATCCACATCAAAACAGGTAGAGGACAATGTGTATAATAATCTCAACAATAGCCTGCTTGTGGCTTAATTTGATATTTTTTGTTTTCCATTACCATTCAGTTGAAGTCTGTCATCCAGGAGGCAAATTTATGATAATTCTAAGAGGCATTTGGAGGCATCAAACTGCTGATCAGCCAGTGATCAGCAGTTTGCTTTAATGCTTGTGTGTCTCCAAAGCAGTCTGCTCGGACTCTTCGTGGAGGGTATTTGTGTATTTAATACCTGTTATGATTTTGCTATCGCTTTCGCTGCAAACTCCTCTTGCAAGAGTCTAGATACAACTTAACATATACCGTATTGGCCCGAATATAAGATGATGGTTTTTTGCATTGAAATAAGACTGAAAAAGTGGGGGTCGTCTTACATTCGAGGTCTAGACATTATACCCATTCACTTGTGCGCAGTGGTAAGTTAAAGGTTGCTGGTATCGACTGAGTATGTTGCTGTGATCGTGTGCGTCTTTGACACATATATACATACATATATGTATATACATAGTATACATAGTATATACATTTCATTGTTACTACTGTCCACTGTTGTGTCGTTTGTCCGATCGCGGTTTGCTTCGTGTGCGCGCAGTTTGATTGACAGCTCAGCGCGCTCCTTTAAGTTTGCCTCGCATCGTACGAGTAGCCGTTAAGCAGCGGCACGGCGACTAACGGTCGCCAGCAAATATATTTTGTTGTCTCGACGACTTATGTTTGGTGTGTTGCCGAGAGTATTTCATTTATGGTTATTTAGTATAGCAGAACTGTTACGCGCAGTTAGTTATGTAATGTGTGCGGTCTACTAGTGTTGTGTGACGTCAGAAGTTGAGCGTTGACTTACGTGTTGTATTTGTCTGTTGCAGAACCACATACACACACACACACATATACGCACACGCACGCACACACATCACACACACATACACACACACCCTTCACACGCTTCATACAAGAATCACACACACAAGAATCACATTCACACACCCAAAGACTCACTCATGTACACTACACACACCTGCTTTCACATCCTTACAACCAACGTGTGCCTATACCCTTTTGCCAGTTTGCCTGTATGCCCCTATGAGCCACGGTGCCTGTTACGTTTTTGCCAATAATTCAGTAGAGCAATCAAAACTGAACTACGTCTTCCCTCCTGTGTTCTGACCGACACCCGGGGGCGAAAAGAGCATAACCATCTGAGCCAACCCCCTTTACAGTCCACAGGCTCCCTAACAATAGCGGTAGCAGTTTACATTATTTTATTGCAATGTTTTTCCTTATTCAGATTTGTTTCAAGACTACAGTTACAGTTAGACTTCACTTTGATGGTTAATGCAGTTGTTGCAATTTTGTTGTTTTATCACAGTAGATCGGTTTATTTACATTTCAAAAACCAGAAGCCATTCATTTACAAATGTGATTGCACTTTAGTTTAGTATCAGATATTAAGATGTGATAGACAGTTTTTGCATCATTTGAATGAGGCAAAATAGCATGCTTTTTCTCTCGAATATATTGTTATAATCTTTTGTTTCAGATGTAATCATTTCCTGTATAAAAATTTAATTTGGTGTTCAAAAAGTCTATTCAAACTTGAGTCGTGAAAAAGAGGGGGTCATCTTATAATCAGGGTCGTCTTACATTCGGGCCAATACGGTATGTTACATATACGAAATGTAACTGTACATTGTCATAATTAGATTATATTTAGTATTTTGATACTACTTTAAAATTATTCATCAGTATGACAACTCACAATGTGTCATGACTCAGCATTAGGGACTCTAAGAAATGTAATCACCGGCCATCGTGACGTTTGGCGGGCCCCAATATAGACCAGCCGTTCAAAGAAATCCAGATATTTTCCCGATATTCCCAATACCAATTCCACGCCACTGCTCAATATTTATGTTTTAAATTGTCCATATATTTCAGAATTTTTGGTGGGCCCATTCTGTTCATAATTTCATGCAGGCTCACAAACCTATAAAGAGTGAATGAGACTTATTATTTGCAAATCCTTTTTTTGCGATAACTGCATCAAGCATTAGACCCATTGACATCAGAAAGTGAATGCAATATTGTGCATGCTCGATAAGGTTTGGGTCCTTTGACTTATTTCCCTTGATAAACTCTTTGGGGGTTTGGCAGTGCGCTTTGGGCCAATGGGCCTTATCTTGCACCATGATGAAGGATTTGCAATTAGTTTGATTGCACCGCTCAAGTTAAGAGACAAAATGCTTCTGTATTCTTCTCGGCTCATTTTGCTGCAGCCATCATGTTGTTTATCAATTAAAATTGTGATTAGTGAGCCTTTCCCAGATGAAACCATGTAAGCCCGAGCCATGACATTACTACCACTGTGTTTCACAGATGAGTTTTCTTTTTCTTTTCAAAGACCAAAACACTTTCCAGCCTTGCTTTACTATTCTTCTTGCTAATTTGTGTTTTGGATATTCTGTACTTTCCTCTGCAAACAGTCGACGCTTTTACCCTGTGGAGGTCATTGTTGATGTCATCAAAAGTTGTTTTGGTGTCTTTTGACAGCTTTGAAAATATTTTTGTCTCACTGCCTGCTGATGTTTTCCTTTGTCCACACATTTGGCATTGAAATTCCATGAATCAATCCTCAAATTATTTTTCATGTGTTTTTATAAAGATGTGTTTCACTCTATTGTATAAGAGCAAAATAAAACATGCATCAACTAGTTTATGGGTGTAATTATTGCACATTGGGACAAGACCCCAAATCACATCATCTGTTCTGACATTACGGAGCTTCAAGTTTCTTTGCCAGAGGAAACTTTTGTCGAAATCATATTAAAACTTACACATCTTAGACAAAATGCTCACTATGTGTTTTAGTCACTTAGACCTCAGAAATATTTCATAGTGTGCAATGAAGCAACCAAATGAGGCGAGGCGACGACTTCTTCCAGGCCTGGCCGCAGTTCTCGCATTAGACAGCCCATCAACGGCCACATTTGCACAGGGGGGTGGAAACACTGATGGTGTGATAAGGCTGGAGGTCAATCCGAAGGCGTGAGCCAGGAGTTGATATCTTGGAATTCAAAGGCCATAAACATCGTCCATCCTGCTATCTGGCCACTTTGTCGAATTTCTTTTTTTTTTCTATTCCCATCAGTTGCAAATCATTAGTTAACATGTCTAAAATAAGGTAAAATGTGTTTTTCCAGCTGACCATTAGAAAGCAGAGTACATTTGCAACATTAGCTACCAGTCTTGAATTGCGGTGGAAGGACACAAGGCAAATCTTTTAATCCTGTACAATCTGGGTAGCAATTGGAGGGAAAAAAGAAAAAGGATGAGTGAATCTGTGTATAGCCATCTGGGTCCACGGATCGAGGCAAGTTTTGCCTGTACAGTCACAAATTCCACTTCGCATTAAACCGGTAACGATCCACAGACCCAGGATAGCTGGATGTTTAGGAAAACACGTATTAAGACTATTAAAAACTATTTTCACGAATGTCTTTCACTTCTTAAATCTCACGCTGATAAATATTCTTGTGTTTGAGTATAGGACTTTTGGTCAGATACAAAAGTCACAAGAGAATGGCATTTTATAAAGTGAAGTTTTATCTTGCTCTCGCAGGAAAAAGAGTCTTGTGTGAGGAAATCTGTGTTTTGACAGAACAAATATCAGAAAGTTGCAGTGCTCCGTAACAAAAAGTAATCTCGCTACTCCAGTATGAACAACAGAGGGACATTAATATTCTTTCAACAATTGTGTGTCAATTCAGAAAATTAATAATAATAATAATAATAGCTACATTTCATGATCCAATCAGATTGTGATTTACAATCTTTGCTTTTATGGATTTTCTCTCTTATTTTCGCAGGCCTCATCAAATCTATGTGCACAAAGGCAGGTGCGCTTTCTATTGTTTCAGAAAGCGCAAAAGCTTTCGACAGCACTTTCATACAATAACAGCCGCAAGGAGCAAAAAAAGAATAAATGGATGTGAATCGCTACACTTGCCTTTGTCCATTGTACTCACTTTTCCCTCCCCCACAGACCTAATCTACTCATTAATACAATTGGCCATTCGAGTAGATATGATAAACCATTTTCAACAACAACGCAAACAAACACATCGACATTAAACACAGTTTTGGCAAAGTCTCCATCATTGCTATATTTGTATTTATTTCATTCTATATTTTGAAAAGTCAATTTTCTTTGAGCCAAAACAGAGTTATGGTGTTGACGAAAGGGCATACAAAACTATGAGTAATACCCTATAAAACACCTTTGTATGTGTTTGGCCCAAGTCGACAACAAAGAAAGGCCACTGCTTGGGCTGCAGCAAATCTGGTCAGAGAACTGATGCTTGCATGACCTTCTGCCACCCACCAACCCACCCACCCAAGCTGAAATGCCCCAAGCAAGACTTTAAACAAGGCACGAACAAACTGCAGTGCACAGTGTGTTCCGACACCAACAAAACTATCTCAAATCTGCAAATGGAGGCTTCAGCCACCCGCCCCATAGCAACTGCCGTATGAAGGATCGTATTTTGGAGTGAGCACAGCTTCTTATATACCAAGAATATCCCCACTATTTTTGTTGATGTGTCGGTGTGCTGCCTCTAGAGTGACAATCAGTTTGGTAGCCCTTTAAGTATTTGAAAAGTGGCTGCCTCCAAGCACTCCAGGCCCTTTTTTTTCCTCTCTTTCGAGATGGGCGCAAGTTGAGTCAGCTATCTCAAAGATTTGGCTTAATTGAGACTGTCACCATTCCAACAACTTGTGCTCAGCAGGATATAACTTGGCCCCCTAGGAATATGGCTTCTTTGTTACTGTGTGTTGTTTTTTTAATGGAATACAGTGCAGTATGTACGAATTGCATTTCTGCTAGTATTGAATATAGAGGTGCTTGGAAATGTTTATATAGAAACAATGTGGGAGGTAGGAACACGGAGAACTGCAGTTAATTAGTGGGATGGGGTCTGCCTTGTTCACTAATGAAAAAAAAGACATTTCAGGGCAAAGAAATTGCTCTGTTTCAGAGATTACTTTGAGCTTAAAATCATATCAGATGTGGGGCAAGTCTCCTGAAGCAGTCAGTGATAATGTTAGAGATTTGCTCACTCCAACTTATTTTGCAAGAACGAAACAGAAGACAAGGAAGTTCTTTTAGACACCTGCAGGTGGAGAGTCCATTCGTCGCTGTCTGAACAGCGATTATCGAATGAAGTCTAAAAGTCTCCTCCCTGCAAGGGCATATTTATTAGGAGGAACAGAGTGGGGGTGGGAGTGGACAGGTTTGGTGAACCCCCGGCCTCTGATAAGATCAGAGCAGGGGGTGTTTTACACTATTGTGGGAAACAGACTCTGCATTGTGAGGGCCAGACGTGATTGAGTTAATTATCACATTGTGAGGGCCAGACGTGGTTGATTCAATCATTACAGTCTACATTCCAACATAATCATAGGATCAAACTAACCTGAAAACCCTAACAGATAACATCCTTAGTGATCCATATTTGTCGGCAGTAATTAACTCAAGGTGAAGATTGTTAGAGATTTTCGCCTTCCACGCCATGTAGAATTCACATTGTGACCTACAAGGCCAACCCAAAGTACGTCAGTGTAAGAAGAGATCCCCTTCTTTTGTTTTGAAATAAATAAATCATTGAATATATTTCAATTGCATTGAACTTGGGACAGCTTTCTAATTTATTAAAGCCTGTTCAAAAGAAGAAGCAAGGAAGTTAGGAATCAAAGTTAGAAATGTTTCAAAAATTACTTTGTATTTTGCCTTGACCTAAAATCTGTCTGTATAACACATATGGATTTGGGCATATCTGCTCTGAACGTTGTTATGATTCCAAGGCAATAAAACAGATTGGGGTCACGACAAAGAATACTTTATAAATTCAAGATAATGAACTTAAATATTTCTGTTTATATGACAATCCACATGAGAACAGTGCTAAGATAACTAAAGAACTTCCACTTCCACTTCCAATCCCTTAGACCTTTGTCCGTTGGGGCACCGCTGAGGATTTGACAGTCAGTTTTCTCCATTCCTCTCTGTTCTCCGCTGTTCTCAATAACTCGTATGTTTTTAGGCCTGTCCAATCCTTTATGTTGTCCTCCCATCTCTTTTTCTGTCTCCCTCTCTTTCTGCCTCCGTTCACTGTGCCTTGCAGGATCTCCTTGGCAAGTCCTGTTGATTTTGTGACATGGCCGTACCATTCCAGTTTCCGCCTTTTGACTGTCGTTAGTAGGTCGACGTATGGTCCGATTGCACTCTTTACACGTGATTTTACCTCTTCGTTTGTGATGTGGTCTTTGTAAGATATTCCAAAGAGTCTTCTGTAGCATCGCATTTCCAGTGCCTTGATTCGCTTTTCAGTGTCTGCTGTTAGGGTCCAGGATTCACAAGCATATAGAAAGATTGAGATTACTAGGGAGCGCATTAGTCTGATCTTCGAGCTGGTAGAGATATTTTTGTTGTTCCAGATGGTCTTCAGCTTGGTCATTGCATTTGTAGTTTGGGCAATCCTGGCAAGTATTTCGGGTTTAGATCCTTCATCTGAGACCACAGCACCTAGGTATTTAAAGTTGTTGACTACCTCTAGGTTTCTAAAGAAAGAAAAGTGCAAAAGAAAATATTGGGATAATATCATAAAATGTATACAAAAAAAAGAAGAACCAATATGCTTGCAAGTTTGAGCTTTACTTGACTAAAGTAGCAGTTAATTGAAGTATATGATTCTTTTTAGGTAGGAGTCTATCGACATGGCACATCTTGACTTAGCTTTATCTGCCCAATCCTTCTTGTAAAAGCAATCTGAATCAATCAGATTGTAAGGGCACCTCGTGTGTCAGCCCTCTTTAGGTCACCCCGCAGATTTGCAATTAGATTCATGTCTTGGATTTGACTGGGCCATTCTAAAACAATCCTCTTCTTGTAGCAAAGACATTATTTTGCCGATTTGATTCCTTGACTGAATTACAGGTTCCGACTTCAATCAGAGAAGCTATTTATTTTGTGTGTTTGGAGTTTATGCTTTGGGTTAAGTTGAGATTGTCTTCATTTTCATTTTACAGGCATGTCGGGAGATTTGATTTATTTATTTATTTATTTTTTTTTTTAAAGTCATACAGCCAGATGAAAACAATCCCAAAGCTTTATGCTGCCATCATCATGCCTTTTTGTAAGTGTGGTTTACTTTTGGTGATTAGCATTGTTAGCTCTGGCAAGTAAAAAAGAGAGACGTGCTGAATTTGATAATCATTTACCGGATGACAACACCAGCAATCAACGATAATTTAAAGAAGACTCAAAGTTGGAAAGTCGCAACGTTCCTGCCCAGCTTTACAGACAGGTTGTGTCGGAATCAAGAAGTAGCCTGTTAACTAACAAGCAGATGGACAAACACAGGCTGTCCCAGTTCAGCTTTGGCAGAGGCCCGGTCTGTACCGAGTGCCATATTTTTAGTTACTAGTAAGACCGCTGTTCCGACACCACGGTTTGAGCCGCGCCAGTTTTCCTCAGTCCTCTGCTCGGTGCTGCGGCTGCCATCTGTTGAGATCTATTGCCTGGCCTAGGAATTTTAGTTGGCCCTGGTGTCCCTGCCGTCCTCTTATAATAGCCTCGGTGAGACCCTTGGACCATACCGCCTTGTCCTGAAGATCTGTCCTTCCACACAGCCCACTTTTTTTCTTAACAGTTTGGATGTTGGATATTTGCACAGTGTAGCTAAAACAAACATTTTCATGTGGCTGTACAGTTCAGCTGCGCAGAAATCCCCAGTCTTTAATCGTGTCAAATAGTTGTCAACAAATGTCGTAAGACACCAGATATCCGTTTGTCAAGTGTCCCAAGAGTTGACAAGCTATCACTTGGTCCTTAGCGTGCTTCAAAACTTAAGCTAAATCATCTTTGTCATTGTATTGTATGCAAATATATTCTTAATGACCACTTTAGACACTGTGCCAACATATAATAAAAATAGCTGTGTGTATTCAGAACTGCGATATTAGTTTTGATGGTCAATAGCGTTTAGCTTGTGATAAACACCTATATATACAGTAGCATCACTTCTTAAATTAAATTTTCTTTCATGAGCATTTTATAGAGTATATTTAAATTAGCTTTATGTCAAAACAATTGCAGTGACTACAAAAGACGGAGTGGCTTTTAGCTAAAAGTCATCGGCTATGAATAAAAATTGCAATAAAAATTGTCATCGCTGCTGCGCTGCAAGGCCTTCTGTGAATAGTCCAATCATGAATTAATGATAAAGAGGCAAGACTTTTTATGATTACACATTAGCTAGTTCAAGAACAATTGAAAGCTTTGTGTGTCACTTCCCAATCCATTATATATCAATCACTAACCTTACAAAAAGCCATCTCTTGTGCTCTGTGATTACCATCGAACCCAGCAATGGGTTTGAATATTGAAGTCGCTGCTATTAACGGAATTAATTCCAGCCAGAAACACATCTCAGAGAGAACATACCAATTCCATTATCTCAGCTGGACGGTGGCCATTCTGAGCTTCTCTTCCGCTCTGCTTCCAAAGTGCTGCAAGAATGGAACCCAACATAAGCGTCGCACTGCGAGATGCACCTACTCTCAAATGCACTCGATCAAAGCCGTACTGCTTGAAATATTCATCCAGCTGGAAAACCACATTGGAGTCTTTCGGGGGGGTGAAGTACAAATATTTAATTTGTTTTGCATTTCCTTGAGTAAGTTTAAATGAAGTCAATTGAATAATCGGTTCACTTATTTGCCAATAGTGACTTTCTTGGGGCAATTTGATATACATAGTCATATTCTTTCCATTTCCTTGCTGTTGAATGCATGCAGTGATTGTCACAAACAACAAATCAAAATTCAAAAACAGTCATGGAATGTCAGGACAGAAATTAAACTTAACCACCATGACTGACTGAACAGAAATACCATTACTGTAAGAACCATGGTTGCCATGTACTTGTTGTTCAGAAGAATGATATACATGCTTTTAATAAAGACCATCTCCGGTTCTAATTTGAAATAAAATAAATAAATACTAGTGACACCGCAGTGTTACACCCCCCCAATCATAAAAAACAGCTTGGCATTTCTCTGAAGCTCCTTTGAGAAAGCATGGCTTGTTTGCGCTTCACAGTCAATTCATCACTTATACAGTCGGAATACATGAGGGAAATAAAGACACTGAAGGGTGCAATTATTTTCATTTGACAGGTTGTGCACTTCATGCCTCATGTAATACCTGAAGAGGATGTTTATTCTTGACTACGTTAGGTACATGAAGTTCATGTGTTTGAGGGTGCGTGCGTGTGTTTTGCGCTTCCATCACACAGCACGGTACGTGATAAAAGGGAAAACCCTTATGATAAATGTTTTAGCTGTTTTGCATGAAAATTTGTTTTTCTTATGCATGTATGGTTAAGAATATTCCATTTGGGTCCATGTTCTGCCTCCAACACCACTAAAGTCACAGATCAATGTGGTACTCTTTGTTAAATGTGTTTTAATCGAAACATTTCGAGACTGAAGAAAAAAGTGTCATCTTTAGAAGTACAACACTCTTGAGAATGTTGGAGAACACAACGGGATGTCAAACAACATCGCTGCACCTTTTCATAATATACAGAAATGCGACAAAGATTTATTACCGTTCGTTTGACACTGAGCAAAACTTTTGTTCCTTCTCTCACAAAGGGGAGAGTGCACTCTGTCAAAAGAAAAAAAGAAACTCAAATCTGTCTAAGACAAAAACAGAACAAGTGTATGTCTCGGTGTTGTTCAGAGCAAGCATCAAAGGGAGACGCACACACGACCTGACAAAGACGGAGAGGGAGCAGCATTATTCCATATACAGCACACTCTTGTGCGATCGCCTGCTTCATGTGGGAAAAATCATAGGGAGTGTTAGATCAAAACAACAAAATGCAATACCGGAGTCTTGTGCGGAGGATGTCGGCACAGACTTCCAAGAGGCATAGAACATAAGTGACCAACTTGCCCACATTGGCAGCATAGAGTTTCAATACGGCAAACAAAAACACGTTAATGACACAATTGCATCCTAAATATAACTTTCAGGGTGCATGACGATAATATAAAATTTAGATTTACTGAAATTCACACACTGATGCCTTAATGATCACAAATTCACATCTTATCTCAGACCCTCATTTTCAATTATCTTAATTGGTTCGTGAGTTGCAGAATCTGCTCAAAGGGTAATACTGTACGTAGAAACAGGAAATTTCATCTTAACAGATCTTATGGCCCCACTCCAAATATTGTGCATGGTGTTCATAAAGGTTTACTGTGTCGGAAGAAAAGTGACTTGGTTTTGGTCATGATAAGCTTTTAAAGCTACTGAGCTTTGGAGAAAATATCAAGGGGTTGCACAGGTCACGTAACAAATGGCCAAGCGCTGTTGTCAACTTATAAATAGAAATTCTGAGAAAAATATGGCTCACTGACCGGACACTAACCCACCTTAAATGCCGTGTGTGTGCGTTTGTGTTCAAATGTACTTATACATACTAGATACATACACACATATTTTTGCAACATCGCAGGAATATTGGCAGTGATGCATCATCTCGCAAAATGCTGCATGGCGCTTTCCACCCTTATGCCCACCTGTCGGTGCTCTAATTTTAATAAGTTGCAAAAAATGTTGACTGGTATTATTGTGCTGCTCGACCAAGCAAAACAGCAAAAGGGAATACAAACACGGACAGAAGATTAATGTAGTGAAACGCTGCACATCGTAAAGGTTCAATAGGGTGGGACATTCCAGTTCTTCTCTGCTTTCGCATTGCGTCTGATTCATATTTATTAGATATTATTAATAGAGAATTTAAAAGGAGTTGAAACACTTCAAAGAAGAACACCTTGAAACTTGGACAATACGTTCACAATTTGCACTCTCAAATTTGGCAACAACGGTTGGAATAAATTAAACACTGCGACTGAGTTCTACCAATCCTTTTTGCATTCACAGACAATCACGATGATGATGAAGGCCACTATTCTTTGAAACACCATTAAATAAGATTGGATGTGCGAAGATGATTCTTTTACTTATTCTGCAAGCTGTCCTAGCACAGTGAATGCACTCAGGGCTGGTTCATTTAATTCATGATTAATTCCAGCGAGTGTGGCTGATCAACCACATGTTTTTCAGCTGCCGTGCCAGAATTGATGCAATTCTCAAAGGTAGGCCAAAAATAATTGTGTTTGTACTTGGAACATGTTTTGTGTTTGCAAACTTTCCAGCATGTTTGGATCTGCAAAGCGTAGACACTTGTACAGCCACTGCCATTGATCTATTTGTGGTTACAACTCCATTAATCTGGTGACCCATTGAAACAAAATAATTAGTGATCCAGAAATGTCAATGCTTATTGGAATAAAAATGATTCTGTATATAAAGTCATTTGTCACCTAAAATGCATAAGACGATGACTTTTACATTTAAAACTTGGAAGATGTGCATGTGCAGATTTTTTTTTTTAATATTTTGGGACATGAGCACAGGTGATGCTCCTAATCTGCTGTAATAAATCCAAGCAAACATTATCAAAACATAATAGATGAATGGATTATAGATGTGTGTATCTAGAACACTGCAACATGCTACACACCCATCCAAATTAATCTTACCTTAAAGAAATCATCTCAAAAGAAATAAACAAAGTAATTATAAATGTCTTGTATGCCCGCCAATCTTATAATTTCTGAAAAAGTCCAAACACTTCCCTGCCAGTATGATTTTAAACAGTGCAAATTGTTTCCAACATTTCTTCAACTGTCTCTTCTTTGTATTCCGAATTTGAAATGTATTCCCTTTTCGCTGATACTTATGGGCCGACTTGTGTTCTTTCAGATCTTGAGATTGGAAACTGCTGTGCACAGTTTTTGGGTCTTCAGTGTATACAAGCTTTATAAATGAGCCTGCAGAGATCCCGTGTATGATCTCTGATGTCACATTGATGTACAGCCTGAAGCAGTTCTTTTACTTCAATGGAAGGGAAAGTGGTTGGTTGAATTTTTGCATGACAAGAAATATCGCTCAAGTTATTGTGTGGTGCGATTGCATTCCCGTCGCTTCTCAGGTAGGCTACAAACATTGCCTCCTCACATTAAACATCCAACATGGACTTAAAGTAGTTAGAAAGCAGATTTCGGGCTTGTTCCATTCATTACATACAGCTGAATCACAAGCTCACTCATGAAGGCATGTTGTTTTTTTAGTTGTCCTTTTTTCCAATACAATCAAAAGAGTAGCACAACCCCCCCAAAATTAAAACCATCTATCTAATACAAGCATTGCATCAACAAGTCTAGTATTAGAAATGCTTGCCATTGCCTCGCGGTTTCTTTGAATGTCATTCCTATACTGCTCAAAAGTCCCAAGGGCATAATTTGCACACAACCTAGGGATTGCTGTGATGTATGCACTGGGGTCCCCGAGGAAATTCTTTCTTTGGCATGTTGGATTAGCCGCAGCTTCTCAGCATTCTTCTTAAGCACTTTACGTGGAATGTTCTTTTTGGCTAAAAAACATCACATAATAATATTGTTACGTCGTCTGCACATGAGCCGTAGCAAAATATGTTTCGTGGCGCTAGTTTTTGGGTGGCTCATGCATCGAGTTAAAATCCCTCTTGGGCAACGCGTTCTGGACACGGTGGAGCGACTGGCCTTGGGAATTCCCCGAAGAGCTGAACCAAGTAGCTGGGGAGAAGGAACTCTGGTCTTCCATGCTTAAGCTGCTCCCTCTGCGAAAGAAACCCAGATAAGCGGAAGAAAAATAGATGGATGGAATTAGAAATCAGTTTAGTGTCTCAGTCTTGGGTTTATTTTTTTTACCCACCCTCCATGAAATGAACAAAATAAATTCCCAGCCACATCATTTGGATGTGTAATACATTATTGGAATTCAATGAGGCTTTTGTGATTTACAATTTGAAAAGCTCAAAATGATTTCTGTAGAAAGAAGAGCAGCATCTGCATGTTAAATGCCACTGAACAATTTCTGCTTTTATAGTGACTAAAAGGTTAAAGGCTTTTCATCCAGGAGGAAAAATGCTCTAGCCATGCATTTATTTATACCGTGGCTGTAACTGCTTTTTCAAGTGTCCCTACAGGAATGTCTCCACTTCCAGAACCTCTCCACTCCAACACACTTCCCCTAGTGGATCTTGACCGTGCTTGTGCACATGTAAAACTCCTCTCGGAGCACTCTCTCCTCTGCCTGGGGAATGACACCCTCAGAGAACACCTACATGAAAATGCAATTAAAAGCTTCATATCAGAATGGCACGGACTGTTTTTAGGGGCGAGTGGCGGGAAATGCAGGGTGAGAGCAACATCGTTCAGGATGGACAGAGGGGAGGGAGGGAGCGAGCGAGGAGAACCACCATGTGCCATCTGCGTTCTCCATCCAAGCTACTCACTCATCTTCCATCATTTCAGCACTCTGACTTAATTTAAGCATTTTTCTCTGATGAGACACACAGGCACACACTCTTCCTATTTATAGCTGTACTAAACTCAGTTTGCGGTCTGCTACATCGAAAAATGCAATATTTAACAAGCTTTTTTTCCTGCAGTTATGCACACAACTTAAAACAAATTGGATATATAGTTAAAAGAAATTAAAATAAATTTCTACACATTTGAAAGGAATCCCTAAAATGTGCAAGGTGCAGTCGATGTGAACTGACTAGCCAATTACGTGAATGTTTCTGTGAAGGATTAGTAGGTTGCTACAGAATTCCTGAAAGGATGTTTCAACTCCATGCATCTCGCCATGCGCTTTACTTATCGATTTTTAAGCTTTAACTAGCCCCAGAGAATTCAGGTGTTATATACTGGAGATTACATTTACACTATATCTTCATTAACCCAGATTTTATGAACCCAAGCAATTAAAAGAGCTCTGTGTTACATTATTCATTTGAACGCAACAACGGGTACTGCTAATGAAGACCTTTTGAGGAGAATACAAAACTAAGTCCAAAAGTAAAGACACTGCCTTCACATTCATCATCGAACTGTTTTGTAGATATCTTGCATTGTTTGCATTTAGCCCTTCAAGTAATACAATGATGGACAACTAAACATGTTAACCTTTTTACAAGTTGAAGGGTGTTGATTTTAGGTGGGAAATGAAGGCGCAAGATAATGCTAGTGCCATTTCCATAACAATCCTGAAGGTGCTATAACACGTTTTGATCTGAGTTTGCATATTTAGTCTCTACTCTGAAACTAGCACAACTATAGCTTTAACATATTGTCATTATGCAAACAACTGTTGCCATGGAAGTGTCTTTTTTAAACGTCACTACCATGCAAGTGTGGCAGTCCAACAGGCCATTACCACAAAAGAAAGCAATCTTGAGTTGCCATGGCAATAACAGAAGCACTCTTCTCCTTAGAACAAACCAGTGTCCCAGCCAAACAAATGGACCACAAGACAGTGTTGATCCAAGCAGCCCACAACATATTAGATTTGGATTCAATTGACATAGAACTTACCATCAGCCTCTCCCTATTTGGTTTCTTGGGACGCTCATTAAAGTGTATAGAAATGTCCTTTCGTCACGAGAGGCGCCCACAATCTACATTAAAAAATAAAAAGCGTGAGGTCTTTTTTCCATTTGCCACCAGGAATCTGGATGGCCTTGCCCTGAAAACATATTTATAATTAATCTGCAAAGTCTGGTGGTAAGTGGCTTCTTCGATTGAAAGGTCTGTGCACGACTCCAGCTAAATATAAAAAGATGTAAACTTGGCATGCACAACTATTGCATTTGAATTGATGCTTGCATAGAGAGCTTGCTGTTAGGGTGCCTGGGCTTGTTATGAGATGTAAACAGCAGGTCAGCCAGCACTAAGCATCACAACTAATTTTAATGTGTCTGTTTGAAATTGGAATTAAATAAGACAACGTTCATAATCGTCACACTGGGTTATATCTTAAGTGCATAAATAAAGCAGCATGAAGTTGCTTTGCGGTTGAAGGTGCTGCCATCTTTAGTATTCAAATTGATGTAGAAAGAGGTAAGCGAGGGCTTGGTGGACTTGATGAATATGAATGGGCCATGCGGTACGGCAACAGACATTAAAAATCAAGAAGTGTTGCGCTTATGTGTTGCAACATTTGGAAACGTACAGCAATCCAAAAGCAGTGACTGCCACCAATGACTATGTTACAGCAAGGCAGGGAAGCTAATGGAGACAAGCTCTTTCCATTAGAACACCATCTGCTCCACCGAAAACGTACTGCTGGCAGCTGCATACATGTTGGAGCAAGACCTCCAAATTGAACGGAAAATTCCTTGCCCTGGCAATGGGTCAAGACCTCATCGGGTCAGTAATTCAAGGATAGAGAAATAAGCAGCTTAATTTCCTAAATTGTCTACTTTGCAAGAAAAGAATACGAGTGTAGCTTTAAATTTTGCCAATGGGGCCAGGGTAAAGGTCATAACTGCAACTAAATAAATCCCTCAAGTCATTAAAAAATAAACGTAAGCTACAAACTATGCATAAGGGATAATTAACTCATATTGATTCTAAGGTCTGAATAAAAATGTAGATCAGCACTATGCAAAATAAAAACAAAAATCTACGAAATAGATTTTTTCTTATTTATACTGGTCAAAGGATCAACTGTGAAGCCATTCCTCTACATTCAGCTGTATTTATCCAAATTCTCCTCGCACAACTTTTGAGCGGTAATAAGGCGTTTCTTTCCGCTTGGCCGTGCCAGTTGAACGACAGGAAGACTGTAGGCCATAATTATCCTGTTTGTTCAGCGGCCCAGTGCTTTTTATTATTTAAATCTCCCAGGGCTGTGTAAGTGCTGAGAGGCGATGCTTTCTCCCCATTTTTCGCCATGCTGCGTTACTCAATGTTAATGCTGCTCTGTAATTTTGTTGTTCACTTTGCTTGGTATTCATCATCAAGAATGGGATAGATGCCTTAACCTGGGAAAAAAAGTGTCATGACTTTGTAAACAAATAAGACGAACAAATTGCCTTCCAGACAGAATGCGGCAGGATTAAGAACTGTTGATATTATTTCTGGCAGTTACCTTTCCACTTAAGCTCGAAAAAGACAGATGCATATGAGACGATCATAATTGAAAGAACGAAGCTACGTGAGGAGGGAGCTGTGACAGGTTAGTGAGAACCCCCCCAGCGAACCCCCGGAATGAGAGCCCAGCAGGGCAGTACTGTATCCTCTGTTAACTCAAGTGTGGCGGAGTAAGTGAAAAGGCCATCAGCTCTGCCTTGGTTAAACCCTCTTGTCATTAGTAGTCATGCATGTCTTCCCATCCTTCGCTGTGTGGGTTTTACTTCTCTCCAGTTGACAATTTGCACAAGTTTTTAACAAACTTCAGGAATTCTTCATGTGTTGATGGCGCCTACACTTAGAGATGGACCTTTTCAAGTCTTTGCCAAAAATCTGTCGGGTGGGCGGAACAATTGTGATTTTAAGTTGTGTGCTCTGACTAAATGTGTCCCTTTTACCATCCCGTCTACTAGTTAGGTGTAACATGTTCTCGTTAGCCATATGTTCCTTGTCTCAGCCACTTGTGTCATACCCAGGTGTGCCTTGTTGCCTCATTGGTTTGCTTGTGTTTAACTCCCTGTTTTCTGTAAGTCTGTGCATGGGCATTGTTGCTGTCACCTGTCACGTAGCTGCTGTTGTCATTTTTTAGGCTTCAGTGTTGTTTTGGTTCTCTTGCATCTCTTTATTTATGAGTGATTTTTGTGACTTTTAATTCAGTTTTTGCACTGGAGAAAACCAATTCTCAATGAAAACCAAGAATAGCCTCAATACACAATATGAATCACCTGACAAAATTCAAATATAATGTCTTTGATAAAGTGCGGTGTTCTGTCCAACTTACCGTAATTTCCGGACTATAAGTCGCGGTTTTTTTCATAGTTTGGGTGGGGGGGCGACTTATACTCAGGAGCGACTTATATATGTTTTTTTTTTCACAAATTTTTACTTGATCATTAAGACATCACTTACAAGTATAGTTGACCACTTCCCATGTTATTTTTAGTATAGTTGATCACTTCACATGCTTTTATTTCTTTATCTTGAACATATTCAAAACATAAAAAATAGAGAAAACATCAAATAAAGCAATTAACACTTTAAAGCACCATATCCAAGTCCACTGTCTGCTGTATGTACACTTGCTCCATTTTTGCTCCTCTTATATTTATTATTATTATTTATTATTATTTGTTTATTTATCATTTATTCAATACTCTTATTTATTCATTGTTAGTGCCTTCTTGGTTTTTTTTGTGTTGCTTGTATGCATATGTGTACTATCTCACCGAGGGATAGTGGAAATGTAATTTCTATCTCTTTGTGTGTCTTAGTATATAAAAAAATATATCGACGATAAAGCAGACTTTGAATTTGATAAAACAACCAAAAAAAATTATATTTTCAGACGAAACTGGATGAGGGCGCTCTAAATTTTACCGTTGGCCGTGACTCATCAACTGGGTGGGCTTAAGAAAAATGGCACCAAAAAGAAACTCATATTTTGCAGGTTACAAACTTCAAGTTGTAAAATATGCAGCTGAAAACAGTAATCGAGCAGCAGAAAGAAAGTTTGGAGAACCGTGATGTACCAATGGATTACTATTTCAAGTGACGTCAGTAGCGCGGCGCGCCGGTTGTTTACATACAAACGTGCCCACACAAGGACTACCATCATTAGCGGTGATCATTTCTAAGTGACACGGAGGACAAAGAGTTTGAAGGAATTAAGGATTTGGAGTGACATAGAAGGTTTGAAAAACTATTATGGCTTTTACGCACGCCCGGTCTCTACTGAGTCGGGGGCCGACGCTCGGCCGAGTGGCTGTCCGCGAACGGTGCGCGGGGCTCGGACATGGCCATTACGCACGCCCGGTCTGTCTGGAAGTCCACGCCGCCACACGCTTGGAAGTTTGTTTTGTTTAATAAAGAGCCGTTTACCAAACCTACGTCGATCCTTGTACTTTGTTAACGCTACAATATAGTTATATAGTAGATCTGTGGAATAAAGACGAGGCTGACGTCAGGGCGCACGCGCGGCGATGTTGACAAAGGACGAGGAATTTGATCGATGGATTTAATGGAATTAAAGTGCACGGATGGTTTGATAATATTATTGGCTTGTATTATAGTTATTTAAAATATAGTTTATCTATCGTTATATGAGCCTGTGGAATATTTTGAAGCGCAAGCGCCCTCAGCCGTGCGCACCCATTGTTGACAAAGAACGATCGATGGATTTAATGAATTGGAGTGACACCGATGGTTTTATAAACATGTTATTCATGTAATAGTTGTCCTTAATCACTCTATATGTTACGTCAGGTCCGTTCTCAGCTCTTTGTTTGTGTTTGTCACGTTAGCATACCTATCGTTTAACCTGTTGTTGCTATTTAATGAATTGGAGTGACACCGATGGTTTTATAAACATGTTATTCATGTAATAGTTGTCCTTAATCACTCTATATGTTACGTCAGGCCCGTTCTCAGCTCTTTGTTTGAGTTTGTCACGTTAGCATACCTATTGTTTAGCCTGTTGTTGCTATTTAATGAATTGGAGTGACACTGATGGATTTATAAACATGTTATTCATGCAATAGTTGTCCTTAATCACTCTATTTGTTACGTCAGGCCCGTTCTTAGCTCTTTGTTTGTGTTTGTCACGTTAGCATACCTATCGTTTAGCCTGTTGTTGCTATCGTTTAGCCTGTTGTTGCTCGTTCATGACTGTTTTTGGTGTGGGATTTTGTCGAATAAATTGCCCCCAAAATGCGACTTATACTCCGGAGCGACTTATATATGTTTTATTTCACTTTTTGGGGCATTTTATGGCTGGTGCGACTTATACTCCGGAGCGACTTATAGTCCGGAAAATACGGTAGTTTGTAATAAATAGGGAGAGCGCCAAAAACTAGCAATGGGAACTGCTGCTTGAGCAGATCCAATCGAGGTCTGCTTTCAGGTCCCCGTTTGAGCTGTCATTCTCCATTATGATATCCTTCAGGAGGCATTTGGGGGTGCGTTCAATGATGCTGCACAGAGTTCTTTTGTGGGTAGAGGACCTCCTCGTTCAGACATGTTCATTCATAATAGATTTTAGAAATTTTCAACCTACCTATTTGTTTGCATTTAGAATATTTCAATGTTTTCTTCATTCATCACCGAGTTCCCACAATAAATGGATGTACTTTACCTCCCTGGTCCTTTTCTTTACCTGCTCGATAAATCTGTCTCTAAATTTATACCTGCCTTATATTTACTACCCTTAAAAGCCATTTGACGGCCCCACTATCAATTTTAGTGGCATTTTTATCAGTAGCAAACCACACCCAACGTTTAAAGGAAACTATCCTTAACAGATACAGCAGTTGTTGTTCGAAAATTGCCTGGACTCCAACTGTAAGAAAACCACAACAAGAGGAACCATTATCTTTTTTTTTTTTTCCTTGGCTCCAAAGACACTAACATACAGCATGACATTAAAGTCCAAGACCTAAGGGGAGCATTGTCCTTTTTATAAATGCTGAGAAGGCACAATGGCAGCCCCACCCCTCCCTCCTCTCATATGCGGGTTGTTTACAGTAGGCTGAGTAACAGAGTTTAGGATTTATTGGCAGTTGTGCTATGGCTGAGCACAAACACATGAAAATGTCACACTTTGTTAAATGGCTTCTGACCTGAAAAGAGAAAAAAGGGGTCGAGCAGTGCAAGCAGCACGGTGTTCATTATAGCACAATGACCACAAACAAATACCTTTTATTTGAATGCACTTTTGCATCAAAGGCTCACTAATATGCAAAATAGATGTATTTTCTCCGTGTGAATGTACTTCACGGTCCTCCAGCAGCTGTATGAACAAAAACACAACATGTAGTCTTTTGCATGAATAACCATTATTTTCCTGCAGCGTTAAATTAATGTAATCTTGCATGTGGACAGTCACTCATTCCACTGTCAACAGAAATAATACAAAACAAGCATATTCAAATGAAGCACAGCGCACCACTTTCCTCCCAGCTTAACAGCATTTCATTGTGACAGAATGAATGGCACCTGCATGTGTTTAGCCCATTGCTTTGCAATTATTTTCTGTTATGACCCCCCCCCTAGGAAAGAGAAAACATTTCACTCTCAGCCTCTAGAATAAATGGTATCATGTGTCGATACATTTTTTGGAAGTACACTTCTGCATAACACTGGATCCTTATTAATATTAAAGGAGATACAAATACAGATCAACAAAGATGAACTGTGTCAACAACTTTTAGTCTTCAAAAGAAATCTGCTTACAATCAAAATGTATTTTCACTACTTATGATGATGATGTGTCCCATTACTTTTGTCTAAAGCGTCCTGGAGTTTCATTCTACCTCCTGGATGTTATCATTTATCCAGAAACCTTTGTCCACAGACTGGAAATACCGTATATACAAAACAAAATATGGCACAAAGAAAAGATGATGCTGATGTCTTATGAATTATAGAGAATAAGAGTGTTGTCTTTGTATGCAGCTGTACAGAACGACTGAGCTAGTGATGCTGCGTCGTGATGCTGCACTGCGATTTCTGCATTAGCACACAGTTCATGAACTTTTTCTTTTAAGTTTTACATTGCCCTCAACAGAGAACAACCCCAAAAAAATGAGGTGTCATAATTACAAACTATCTTCATTTCAAGGGAAAGTAATACAGCGAGCCATTATCCAAGCATTAAATTGATAACTTCATATTGCTGTGTTCTGGACCATTTCTTAATTTGCTTGTAGAGATCAATTATGGCTAATGAATCCTGCTGAGTGGGCTGTGGCATTGAAGGAGAGACAGCTGTGCAAATCTTACGTTTGAAAAACTGATTGTTCCGTGGGAGGATCAGCTTGTTTTGCATCACTGTCATTTTTTACAATCAAATGATGAAAATACTGACAATTAGTTTGGTTCACAAATATTGCTTAGATGATTAGGGTCACAGGCAAGCTGTCCCTACAGACTTTAAACAAGATGTTTGTAGACAGGTGCGCAATGCGCCATGTTAGCCATTTGTGATAGTCTACGTCTGTCTAATTCAGCCGCACCGCTAAGTCGCCAACATACCTATGTCACTTTTCTACCAAATGTCTTCTGCGTATTTGTAATATCTATGATACGAGCAGGCAGGTATGCCATCTTGACATTTTAGGCCGGTATTTTCACATGCCAGTACCAATAAGTTTCTCTCGCCGTCTCCCCATTCCCACCTTCCGCTTGAAATTTGTACGCCCACATGGCTTTGAAGGAAAGTGAATGTCAAGACATTTCACAAAGCAACAATCAACCTCCTGGTTATGAGTGCTGCCTGAAGCGAACTTTCTCTGCGTTTATTTTTTCCCCCTCCTGCTGCTTTTGTTCCTGCTTGTCAACAGCTTTCACCACGCTTGTCGAAAATAGTGACATAGCATTGAAGATGGATCCGAGACAAAGGGTTCAAGTCCTAATTATCCATACCCTTATTTTCCTTTTATTCTAAAGCAGTATACATACGAGTACATGTACCTATGTATTGTATGAATGTATGCATTTATAGTACTGTATGTATGTGTGGCTGCAAATTACAAGAAGCACGTGCCCGACAAGACAGCAATGTGCACAGATAGACCCCTGGTGGTGCTTGCACCTCATGTATGTCTTCTTTTTTTTTTTCTTTTTAAATATTATTCAGAAGCGGATATTCAAGATTTGCTTTTTGCAGATACTGATGGCTTCATGGTTCGTTTGTCTGACTTTTGTGCAGGTAGTGTGAGTTCATTTCCCTCTGAGTGACTGTGCAAATGGTTGTCTTTCTCTGTGTATGCCCTTTTGCCCAGTCAATTGGGATAGGTTTCAATTCTCTGTAAATCTGGAAAGGAAGAATATAGTTGAGGATGAGTAGGTGGGTGGTTCATTCTTGCACTGAAAATGCAGAATATAGCAACGCTCATTACATTTTACATTGAAAAAAAAATCATACTTTGCAGATGTTCATTTCTTTTGAATGAGACTGACAGAGTATGTTGTCATAAATGCATTGTGTCTTTACAACCACAAGATGACAGCAAAGCTCGTGGGTTTGACAACTGATTATGGAGTGATTGAATTAAATTGATTTCTCAAAATGATGCAAATCAAGCCCAAAATGCGAATCAAGTGTCCTCAAAGCAAAGTCACCTTGACCAAATGCAAACATTACTGTAGCGTTTAAAATATCAATTTGACGTGTACCATTCGTTTGGTTTTGAAGTGTACCTTTGCCTTTAATTTTGTTGAAACTGTACCGACAATCAACAAAACAATCAAAACCCCCACCCAACCGTGTGCATCTGCAAGATTGTGCGCTTAATATAATAGTCTGTAAAGAATGTAAGAATGAAACTACCTTTATTTTTGTGATTGTAGTTTGCAGTACCGTGCAGAATCATGCCGCTCTCTTTGATAATGCAAAAAGAGTATCTCGTGTCTGTTACATTGGGCAAACTACTACGTTTGACCACTTGGTGGCAGTGCAACTAAAGGGATGAAAACGCTCGAATTAATGCTGGCTTTGTGATGAAAACGTAGTCAAACAAGATATATGAACGTGCATTCACTAGTCGTCAATCAGAGAGATAAAGCAATATGTTATTTGTATGACACAAATACAAATGGCAGCCTATGTTTGCTTGTTTAATAGAAAATGGAAGTCTTCATTACGGAATATATTTAAAGATTTTTTTTTTTTTTTTTATTCTTATGAATCTTCTTCCTCATACTTGGACACACTTGCATGTGCATCTTTCTTGTTCATTGGAGCAGAATTCCATCAGGCAAAGCTGTGTTTGAAATACAACAGTAAACAGCATCGCAGAGCTTGCGCCAGTGTTGGGAAGAGTCTGCAGCCTGCTGGCCACATTTTCATGTTAAACACGCCAGTGTTTACTATGCCCATATGAATATTTTACACTGCAGCAGCAAGCAGTCTGATGACCTCGGCGTTGAGCAGAATTTCATTATTAGCATTCCGTGTCTATTTTGATTGCTATGATGCGGTTTTATAAGTCAGGTAGGCAAAAAGACAAATGTTGATAATGTTATGTTAGCATCTGTAAATGAAAACTCTTGAAAGCATTGAAAGATTTGATTTGAAATTCCTTATCTATTATAATTGCAAATCCACTCCGTTTTTCCATTGTTTTTTAACTCCAAGAGAAATCAAGGCAGCTAGAAATGTACGTCAATCCAGTCGAAGAACAGTTTTTACATGCTTCTGTGTTCTGCCAATCACACGTCACCAAACAAAAACAACTTAGCACAGCAGGGCATGTGAGTTTGACCTCTGAGGTCAGAGTCCTTTACCCTCAATGAATTTCAAATCCTTTATTTTGAAATCCCAGAACTGCTCTTGCAAAGTCAGCACTCATGTCCAATACTCCCTTTGCACGCTGCCTCTTTGCGTTGATGGCCTCTGCTTCCATTTTCATTAGCATCTCCAGCACAATTGACCACAGACATATTGACATTGTCTAAATGCTTTGCTCTGCCGCTTGAGTATTTTCATTTTTTCGTTGTAGCATTTTATTGTGGCACCAAGTGGTTTGGTTAATTGAAAACCTCGGTGTGCACTTGTGTCAATATTTAGGGTAAATTAACTTTTCTCAAGTCCTTCCTGTCATCCCAAGTTAGACTCTGTGGCTGTCATTCAGTGGGGAACATGGGCAAGTCGTACAAGGTGTGTCAGTGAGATAGCGCAGAGTCAAAAGCCCTCGGCGCGGCGTCTGCATTAAGGTTAATTTGAACTGATTAGATGAAGCAGGAGGGGGTTGTTGCTGTGGGGAGGGAAAGCATTGTCATGCGTCTGGCTGCGAACTGGGATTTATAGTTTTTTTTTAAGTGTCATGTTGGAATTCCCGTTAGAAAATAACAGGTTGAATAGGTTCACTTTTTGATAGCTGGAGTGGCAAGTCTGTGAAGGAGCACTTATTCCTCCATTCTCCCCTAAATGTTGATTGTATTGAGTTCCATTTCTCAATGCATTGCCTTGATGTGTCTCCAGTGAAGTCATTTCAAGGTGAATCTTTCATTCTCTCAGCACATATTTCATTCCATTTTTTTTTCTTTGATACCATGCCACATTCTTGCTCTAAATGCTTATTTTAAACCATGTTTATCTTGTGCACTCGTAACCTCAGAAGATCTAATTTTCCCTTTTGAGGTTGGTGGTCACTTCATAAACACATTACTAGAAAGTAGAACTTGAATTTCTTCAAGGTTAAACGTGTCCAAACAAACCTCGAACATGCCACATTGCCATACGTGCACTAAAATTCCCTCACCAAGCGATTGTTACCATGAACTCAAGAGTCTGCCAAAAAATAAGACTAGGAGATAATTTATGGTAATCCATCCAGCAGTTGTCAAGACGGTTCACAAAAGACTCAAACGTCTGCCTGTGGTGGCAGATGAATTTACTCTGGTGTGAAAAGTCTCACAATGACCATTTTCTTCTTTTATCATTTAGAAGCTGAAAGATTGGGCACAGCATTTTGGGACAAAATTATCATAAACAAATATGTCTATAAAATATCAATATTTTCAGCATGCATAGTAAGGATTTCTTTTTATTTCTTCTTTTGGCTCAGTTAAACTGTTTTATTTCTAAGGGTCTGTTGTGGTAATTACACATGAATTAAAAATGAGAGAGAAAAAGTAAGCAATATAAGTCAATACAGATCTGCATTCAGTAAAATGTGTGCGAGAGAAAAATCCTCCAAGATGCTTGAAGAAACGATTAGCAGCTTGGATAAGCTGACAGGTCTTAAATATGTTTGTGCTGCGACGCTGTATGGTGGAATTTTGCTCACGCCTGCTCAATTAGAATGATGGGGACAGATGGGAGTGGCAGGAAGAGGCACAAAGCACAACAAATTACCTGGAATTATCAATATCGGAGAAATGCGAAACATGAACTGAACACACTAATAATAGTGTTAATTTGACTTGCATTAGGCTTTGTTAGACTAGGTTTTGTTAGCATGTTTTCAAGGACGGTGAATTGAACTGTTATGAAATTTGTTTTCTATTGTCTCTGTGGTTACATACTTTAAGCTTTCCATGCAGAAGGACACAGATAACCTGTTTTTGTAAAAAGTCAAAATTATCATTTTGTTGAGGTAAAGTATTTTCATTGGATAGTAATGATAAGAACCCACTTTGAATTTCTTAATCCAAAAGTTTGAGGATTACATCTCTTGCAATTTTAGAATATTTCTCGCTCTGGACTTTTTCGCACCAAGGAACTGTATATGTAATAGGATGGCAACTTTAAGCTGAATTTAAAATCTTCCTATCACAAGAAGAAATGAAATCTCACAGCTACAGGGTGGATTTGGGTGGTTCACTTGCATTAATGTTAACATGCATTAATGTGAAAATTGCATCAGCCGGGATTGAAAGTGTCCACATTTTCTTTCCAACGAGGCTGCCTGTAGTACGTATTAACTGCTCAGCATAAATTGTAGAAATTGTAGGATGAAGTTCATCTTCACTTATTTGCAGGATGACGACATCCCTACAAATTTAACTTTTTTTTTTTTTTTTTTTTTTTTTTTTTACAAATATAAATGTTGCAATGTATCTTCATAAAAATACAAAGTAGGTTCTCCTGGATTTTTTTTCACTTTCTCGTAATTGGTTTATTACCAAGCTTTACATTTCTTTTTAATTGACTACAGGACATTAATCATGAAGTCAACCCCTTTAAAATGGTTTTTATGATAATTACTTTCTTCAAGCAAAAATGTTTGGATTTTTCCATGCCATGGAGTGAGACTGCGGATTCTTACGTATATGAGCGCCTTTGCTTCCTGAGCAGAACGTAATATTTTATGTATGTGAAAAGAATATCATTTTTTCCCCCTGAATAATCTAAGAATAGTCTGATTTTCGAGCTAGATATGCAGCGCGCCTCTCCTGGGAACGAATGCAAATGTGTTGGATAAATTCCTTTGTTTTGTTTTTTTGCAGTGTTGAGAGTGCCATCTATTTTATATTTATGTTTCAGCTTCTTGCATGTCTGTTTGACGCCCAAAACAAAAGCACCGAAGTGTTGAGAAGCTACTGGAAACACTAACATCTTCTGTCGTCTTTATTTTTGTACATTGTTTTGCATCAAATAGCAAAAAAGGTCTTGTATATAGTATTTTAAACTTTCATTAAAAAAAATAAAAAAAACTCAGTATCTTGGCATTGGTGGTTGCTCTGTCGGCTTTGGATATTTGTGAGATTTTTGAAGGACTGAAATAAATGTTTCATATGTTGCATAGCTAGTCATAAAGACAGCGCTTGCAATCAAGTTGGACCAAGGATTTTTTTTTTTTTTTACTTATTTTTATTTTTCAATCATGTAGTGCTTTTATGGATACCCTTGGGGCCATTTGACGGACAGTCAAAGCTGGACAAGCATCCTGCAGACTAGAGCCTGTTAGGTGGCCATCTGAGCCAGCTCAACAATTGCGTTAGCTTCCCGAAGGCCTCAGGGACTTTGTTGTTGATGCTTGGGTCGCTCGGGACAGCTAACCACTTGGGTGGGAGCTGAGGAGCCTGTTGGGGATCATGTGTGCAGTGCTTAACAACATCGCTTGTGGTTGTTTGGCATTGTGGAAACTTCCAGGTACTAGGTGTGGCCTTGTGGTCCCTTTGTCTCTGTCTACTTCAAGCTAAGTACTGTATGCTCGCTGCTCTTCACACTGTCACACACACACCATCTGTCTCCTCAAGCGCTCCTGGCTTGAATAAACATCGTCATAAGTAGGTAATGGCCCAGACACAACTCCCGACCTTGACATTGTCTCCTACGTGTGATCAACACCAAGAGAGCAAGTGTGAGAGAGCTACATCAGATTGATGAGAGAAGTCAGGAGCCCTTTTGAGTTTGGCTTGTGTTTGAGGCAGCATCCCACGTTGCCTGGAAACCTGTCCACGGGTGATGAAAGATGAGGGAGTCTTATCTTGATGCAAATCAAATCACATCACTCAATACTAGACATGGGCTACACCATTTCTTATTTCAACCCAATGTTGGAAATTAAATGCCATCATGCATTCATAATTCCGACATGGAATTTTCATCTGGATTCATACATTTTAATGCAAAATTAAACCTTACGAGAGTGCACGTTGCTTGTTTTCAGTCAAACATAAGGGAGGTACTTGTGGCTCAAGCAAAGATGTCCCACATTGTAGTCAGTCAAGCGCTGCAATGAGCACATATAGTATGTATCATAAGATTTACATGTATACAATAGCTAAATCCAATATAATTAATAAAAATGAAACGACATTGTAATCTCAGCTGAGTATGACGAGTGCAAATTTTTCCTCAAATGTCTGTAAACCTTATCATAATGATGGCGGAAGACGTGTGGGAGTGGAAGACGATCAAGTGCTTATAATAACAACTCATAATAATGCAGAGCACTGGGTAGTTGGCACAATTAACATAAAGACGTTTCCTCTTCATATTATTAAGATTCTCTTGGATTGATTTGGTGAGTCTTTATTTCTTTAGAAGCCAATTTATCATTCTCTCTTCTTGCATCACTGAAGAAAAAGACAAGATGAGCTTTGGGTTAAGGTCAGATAGAAGCGCCTTGCATACATTGACATTAGTTTGCTTTAGTGCAGATCATGCCACTTAGCTGCACTTGAGATCTTGCAAAGGCGTGGACAATTCTGCTCAAAAGCTATTGAGTGCAAAGAGGCTTCTACCACATCACAACGTGAGCTGTGACCATAAGAACAATCAAAATGGGGAATGCTGTTGAACACATCATTCCTTGATGAGTGAGAATGCTCCAATTTTAAAGATTGTATTCACTTTCCACCCTTCGCCACATGCTGACTCAATTTAGCTATTGTCTGTAATTGTTATTCGACCCACTGCCATGAACACTGTGCCAAAAATGCTTTAATGTCAGCTTCTAGATCAATAGCAGCTCATACAGCCATTCTTAAAGCTGCCTTTATATCACCATTGACAATATTGAGCGATATTGACAACCAGCACCTTGGGCAGTGGAAAAGACTCACCTGCCATTTCTTTTTGCTATACACTCTTAATGACTCTTGCTAGCAATATATTAAATCAGCAGTGTGTGAAGCCAAAGATTTATTTCACCTTGCTTATTTTGCTTAACCGACTGTGTGATTTGATTTTTCGTTTTCAAATTAGTATTGGACTACTGAGAAAAGCTGTTACTCCACGCCCCCCCCCCCCCCCCCCTTGTATACTGCGCTGCACAAAATATTGTACTTTCCAAAAGCCACCTAGCTAAGACTTCTATGTAAACACAAGGGGAAAAAAGCAGTAAACAAACTCATACGAGTTGGACGTGTTTCATTTCTTATTCAGTTGGTTCCATTCTCCGTTTTTTTTTTTTTTTTTTCTGCTCTCCCAAAGCATCAGCGTGGAGAAGGAGGGGCTGTGCGAGCTGCTACGCGCGGTGCCCCTTCTCCTGCATAACCCCAACAGCGCTTCTCATCCCACAACTTGTCCCGCATGGCCAAGGGTGCGCTTCCCCGTCTCGAGAGCCGCTAAAAAAGTCCCGGTGGTTGAGAAGAATGTGTTCAGAGCCGGTCGGATCCGCCTTAAAGTGTAGCGCGCGGGGCGTCGCTGGTGTTGTTTGCAGTTGGTGACTGCAGAAAGAACACCAACGTGTCCGCAGACCGCCGCTCACCGGTGCGCTTTTATGGAGAAGATGAATGTGAACGAGAGCGCTGCTGTTTTTTTCTTCCCTCGCTGAACCGAGTGTCTTGATGGCTAACTTGAAACGGTAGACATTTCAAAGTCACAAAGGTGAAGACAAGATTGATTGATGAATTGATCGCTTTTTTTCCGCTTGAGGAGAAGGAATTCATGCGCCGCTAGCTGAAGGGGTCAATATGCCAGAATGGGTCCTATACAATATTTGGTTCTCTGTGGACTTTTATACGCCAATATGAGCAACGGTAAGACCAAAATTATTCCATTTGATTTGTATAATCGTTTGTCTCAAATGTATTGTTATTAATACTCCATTATGTGTATGGAACCATTACAAATAAATCATGTTTTATGTGGATGGCATTTTTCTCATCACACGCGCTAAATTATATACCATGCACACAAATGTGTCGGATTAGCTATTATATGCATATTTTTTACCATAATGGTTTGTTGTGTGCGCTGGTAAAACTTGAATGATGGCTTCATGGAACATTTTAACTCGCTTTTTGCCATGACAAAGTGCTACAAATAAGGTCATGATTCAAATTATGCGCAGCTTTCCCCAATATTCCCTTGCATGGGTCATTACTGTATTATATGACTCAACAATTCATTTGTACAGGCAGATGATAGAGTTTATGTCCTGCAGTAATAACGACTAATGTGCTGTGGAGAAGGTGCTTAGTTTGAAAACTGTCCTCTTGAGAATTTATATCTACAGGTTACTCATAAAGTAAAAGGGCATTCTGGACTCCCAGAGTTTGGATTATAGAGGGACTTCCTCCTGGGTTCTACAAGGTTCCCCCTCGTCCACTGCTATTGCTGATTAAATTCAGATGACATAGTTTGCGAATATGTACATATTAAAGTCATGACAATATGGTAATTTCTTACTAACGAAGTTGAGTCACTCTCAAATTGAGCATCAACTTGAGAGTGACTCATCGGAACTGTATTGCTATGTAGAGTTGACGCCACCTCTATTTGAAAGTATCCCCAACAAGATTGCGACCCAGTATTTCAGCACCACGGATAGGTCCCGACAGGAGCCTAACGGAAAATCTGAGTTTGAATAAGAAAAAATGCCTTAAATACGGTACTTGTGGATTGCAATGAGAGAATATTGCTTGCTCAAGTTTGGGTAACATTCTATCACCACAAATTATTGATGTTTTGATGGCTCCATTGCTTTCCTTGAGTTTGTACTCATGGCGTTACAAAATGGAATTGTACTGTGCCTTTTCAGCCCTGGAAGAGCTACAAAGAGTTCACTTTAATTCCAATAAATTATCTCTTTGAGGTGCATCCGTGTAGGTTGTAGCTTGAAGGACAGAAATTGCATTCTTCTGCACCCCTACTTCCGACAAGTAAACAAGCTAAATGCACCAACTGATGCAAAAAGGTTCAGTAATAACATGAACCTTCGGTTTACCTTCAGACAAACTAATATGGCAGCAACGGATATTAGATTGCATTTCCGAGGTACACATTCATCTCCTAAAAGGAATTACATCACATTACAGATATACAAGAGCTTGCAAAGAATGACGGGGAGGCTTGCTGAGATTACTCTCCTTTAAAATGAGACGTGTACTGATCCCATCTGTAAATGAATGAATCAAAATGGGTCACATTCCGACAAAGACGCAATTAACCAACTTTCAAAGTAGAGTGCAACTGCCAAAGTTGAACACAATGACAAATGACAATAGTGTAAAAAAGTCATATCATTGGTGAGGATTAAGTGTTACAATAAGTGTTACTACCTTAAAATAATTTAACAGACTCCAGCTTTTAAATAATAACAAGCATCACAGCTAGCTGGCAAGCAAATGTTGTCTGTTTGTGTCACGTCACACATGTCAGTAATGATAGCGTGCTTGTATTTGATTGGATGCCTTTGTTGCCCAGCAACCATTAAGCAGACCAACGTTTGCAGAGATTCAACAAGAACTACTTATGTACTATTTTCCTAAATGTCCTTTGAATCATACTCTTGTTTACGTCATGAATACAATGATGGTCATGACGCGTTCACGTATTCAAACAGAATGTTTCAACATTTTGGTCGCCTGAGCTACTTGATCAAATAAATAACGCTATTGAATGATGAAAGACAAAATGTGATGTTTCCTTGTGAGGACAGTCCATAATAGTCATATACAGGATGCTGAATGTTGCAACATACCCATCAAGGACAAAACTAAGTAGGCGAAGGCATACCTCGCTATTGTTACAGTGCAAAGTAAACCATCTGATGTACGGCTCGCTCTCTGTTGTACACTCACAGTGACAACATCTTTGATGATGCCAGCGTTTGATAGAACCCGTTAATGAAAAAGTTAATGAGACGTAATGACTTCTCAGTTCCTGCACGTGATGGCAAACATTAAAGCCTGTGTGTGAGAAAACTGCACAGCCAAAAAGACCCCGATGCTAATTAATTTGGCTCTCGAGGACAGGACCCAAATGATCATTTCTTCCATCTGCAATTGCATGTACAAATTGGTATACATTGATTTACAGTCAAATTCAATCGGGACTGGATTTAGATTTGATGTTTGAAGTTATCAATAAGGAAGATGTGACAGTGATGTGACACCATTGACTTCTAACGGAGTTTTGTGCTTCCTTCTGGCCCTCAAGGGTCTCGTCTTCGCCAGGAAGATGCCCCTCCCCGCATCGTGGAGCACCCCTCTGACCTGATTGTGTCCAAGGGGGAACCAGCCACTCTCAACTGCAAGGCAGAGGGCCGCCCAACCCCTACGGTGGAATGGTACAAGGACGGGGAGCCCGTCGAGACGGACCGCGACAACCCTCGCTCGCACCGCATGCTGCTGCCCAGGGGGTCCCTCTTCTTCCTACGCATTGTCCACGGGCGGAGGAGCAAGCCGGACGATGGCAGCTACGTGTGCGTTGCCCGCAACTATCTGGGGGAGGCTGTGAGCCGAAACGCATCTCTAGAAGTCGCGCGTAAGTCTGAGATTTCCTCTTACGCTTCTGGACCAGTGATGACCTGGCTAACACAGCGTGACAAGAGTGCAACATGAAAATAAATGACAGTATAATAGAATCATGCAACTTGAGGATATGTTGGCACTCTGATCTAAAAAGGTAGATTTCACACTAAATTAAGCATAACATTTTGTGGCTTTGGGATCCATAGATTCCATCTGTCATAATATGTGCAATGTCACCTATTCACTGAACCTACAAGTGAGTGAGTGCATGTGAATGTGTGCTCAGCATGCGTGTGCATATGTGTTTGTGTGTGTGAATATGCTTTCACCCTGCAAGTGAGACCTGTTTGGATGACCTGTTTGAGTAATGTATGGGCAAAGCTGTGAATTGCTCCAGGGGAGGAGAGAGAGAAAAAGGAGCCTAGATTTTAACCCGCCAAACTCCCTTTCACTATTTGGATTTGGAAAGATGCATCGTGCTCGCAGCCAGCACTCTCCCTGTGTGGGAGAGGGGCTTGGGGCTATTCACATTTCCATTATGTGCTAAACTGAGCTGATTTCTTGCCATGAACAAGATGCACTCACGCTCAGATGCGCACACACAAACACCACAGATACTTGCTTGCACACATGAACACCCACACTTATTTCTCCTGCTCTCAATTTCTCATCTCACAGTGAAATGAAATAGGTGGGAGCGGGAAATTCCACTCAACCAGCATTGTCCTGACTGAGAATGTGATTTAACGACACTGCCGGTGACTGCTGATGAATCCAGGCTGCTCAATCAGCAGGGTTGCAACTTACTGCCACCCATAACAGGTCACGGTAGAAAACGGTGAGACCTATTGTGCATCAATCAAATGCAGTGTGTTCGCCAACCAGCCACAAAAACAATTGAGCAAAATCCTGCATCAAAGAAGGATGAACGATTGAATTGTGCTCCTGCTAAGATGAAGTCATACAGCTGGTTTTTTCACTGAGTTTATATTACATGAATGGAATATTGCTGGAAAAACCTTTTTACTTTTCTCTACACAACAAGTCCAACCTTTATGTTGTCATGACTTTTAGTTGGGGCACGCACACACATGCACATGCACACGCACACGCACACGCACACACACACACACACACACACACACACACACACACGCACACACACACACACACACACACACATTCACACACATGCAAACATGCATACACACATTCACGCACACACATACACACATGCACACACGCACGCACGCACACACACGCACGCACGCACGCACGCACACACACACACACACACACAATTCTTAATGTACACTGCAAAAATTCCACAGAAAATTTTAAGAAAAAAATACGTTAAACTGAGAAAATGATCTTTAATATAAGCAAAATTATCTACCAACAGAAAAATAAGAAAATGATACTAGGCCCATATCTACAGCTTTCTACAAAAAAAATGTATTTTCAAACTTAAATCAAGTAATATATTTAAAATCTTAAAATAAAGGAAATCAACATGAAACCACATTTTAGGTTCTTTGTTGTTGGACAGTCATCTTAAAATGTTGAAAGTGTTTGATTTAAGATTCATAGTAATTGAAATTGGCTTTTAATACTCATTGACAAGACTATAAGATCAAGTAATATAATCAAGTAATAAGTATCTTGAAACAAGCAGAAGGATCTTGCCTGACAATTTGATTTCAAGTAAAAATAACAACACAGCGAAATAAGCTTTTAGCTTGAATTTAAGAATTCATATCTTACTTAAGATTTCCCTTTTTACAGTGTATATGTGAGTCTAGCATGCAGTAAATGATGTTGTTGTACTCAACAGTGCATCCTTTTCATATGGCAATACGGAATGGCACTTGAAGAAAATGGATAATCTTCCAAAGAAAGAAGCCAGAGAATCAGGATTTTACTCCTCTGATCCCTTTCAATGAATAGAAGCCAACTCTAGGCACGACTGCTATGTAATGGCTGAGACATTTTGTGGAGATTTCCTGGTTCTGCTCTAAAGCTAATTCACATTTGAAATTCAAAATATCAGTTAATCACCACATACCGTGCCTTGTCTGCCTACACAAGCTTCCAGTATTTTGCATGTTAGTTTTAGACTGCAAAGGAGCTTTCAGTATTGGATGAAATTTACAGGATGTAAATCCAAATCATGTTTGTTTTAACACAATCTGGAATTATGTAGCATATCCTAATGAATCATTTATGAGGCTTGGCTAACGTGTGTTAATGAATACATTTATAGAGTTAGGTTTATTTTCCCAAGAACATATTGTGAGAAGAAGTGGAGTGAAACCTTTTTCTCCCGGATGACAGTTAAAGGCCTGAGTGCCCACATCCCCAGTGGACATTAATTTTCGAGCATCTGCCGATGACTATGTGGGAATTTAATTGTCATCTTTCATCAGGACGGATATGAGTGGATGGTAAAGCCCGTCAGTTTTGTTGCCGTAGTTTCAATAGATGTGTGTCAACACCTAGACATTGGAGGCTGCCGTACAATGTGAGAAATAAAAGTTGTATCACAGGCATCATCTAATTTACGCGCTAAGGCTTGTCATAAATGACCTTGACCTCTGCTTGTGTTGCGTCTTTCCTGCCACGTCTCATTCTCTTGCTATGATTCCTTGTCACTGCGTTCTCTTCAGCGTTGAGCATTCCTTTGAGTCGTTCAGTGCCGCGGACTGTGCAGTAAACAACATTAGCCTAATTGGCATAATCTGAGAGTCAACGCCATGCTTTCCCCAAGCATGAAATGGTGTTCGAGCACAAAACGCCTCGCATGGATGGAATCATTTAGGCCCACCTCCGTGCAGTATTTGTGCTTTAGAGCTGGCACACACCATGTGGGCGGTGCATTACAAAGTATTTCTGTTTGGTCTAGATTCCAATAGTCAAGCCAGACTTTAAGGCGGATGGGGATTGCAAACATAAGATTGTGGTCAATTCATGAAAGACCATTTTGGTGGCTATCTGAAATTGTTTACGCTACTTTAAAGTTCAGAAGGGCTTGAGTTGGGAATTGGTCTTTGGTGTTTTGGAAGGTGGCACGTTGCCCTTCATCAGGCATTTCACTCATAGCCGTTGCAATAATCCAAAGTGTTCTGGCTGCCAGCTCTGTGTGTTTCTAGGCAGATTGTCAATGTTTTCTGTGAGTAGATATGTTGGCCACATTGCACCATCTGTTGTCAGTCACAGACAGTCAGTCCTCTTGCGTACTTACAGTATCCACCAGACTTTATCATCCATTTTATAAACTCTTGGGATGGAAGTTTCGACCAAAACGTTTGATGCAGCTTTGTGATAAGAACTCATTGTAATGTTTGTTATTTGTGAAGTTGCATCTAAACGGTATCGGAATTACTCACTTAACAACAGCTGTGCTTTAAGCATTTTCTACTTCAGAACATTTGGAGTAGAGTGAGCAGCAGACATAGCACCCCGAGAAACCTACTAAGCTCGCCACTCAGGAAAAGTTTTCCAACCATGCAAATATTAAGGCTGTGATGGTGAATATAATCATAACGTGTCTGTGCTCATGTATGTGGCAAGATAGCTGTTGCCTGGGCAGTCAGGAAGGACTCAAACATTCTTTTTCTTTTCTTTCTGTTGGCTCAAGACTGTGTGATAAGGGGCTAGCATCTGGTGATAACTGGACCATGCGTACTCCTTGGAGGCCTGCACGTTATGAGAAATGGTAAGTTAGCTGAGGGCTAGCATCTGTTGTTAACTGGACCATGCAAACACCTTGAAGAGCTGAGGTGTACTTTCTTACAGTTGGTTGGGGATGAAAGCATATGCCGGATATAAAGACGCATACAAAATGTTTTGTCGCTTGTAGCCTTGTTTCAAGTGTTGGGTAAATTCATTATGCAACACAAAAGGTAGCGATATATGTGCTTTTCATGTTTCTGCAGACAAAAGAAATCCCAGAAGATAATTTGGGTGTTTTCATTATATTTTGTGCAGCTTTTGCAACAGTATGAGACCTAGCAGGCTGTCAAACAGTGTAATGTACTGGTGACAGAGATAGAGCGATCCCTCTAGCACCAGAATTGTTTTTTTATTGTCTCAGCGTAACCATGCTGTCCATCTAAAAACACAACAACATTCACACGCAGAGGCACACGCAGAGGCACACACGCACACGGACTTAAGCTGAAAGTGAGCAGTATCTACAGTACATAATGCCCGACCTTTCCATGCCCTTGCAGATTTGTTTACTTTTTTCCACATTTATGAGACAAAAGCCACAATTACAAACCCATTTGACAGACAGAGTCATTGATTGATCAATTCAAAGCACAGTTAGCCAATTGCACGCAACAAGGTCGGATCACGGATCAATAAGCGAGGCAGTCTAGACGAACCAAGCTTTTTCAGCAAAACACCCCTTTGCCCCCAGTCTCGTTGCAAACTGGGGCTTGAGTGTCAGGGTTAGGGTTATTTTCTCCAACTCCCACCTAAAATGTTTTTGTCTGAAATAGCTGCCTTGTTAGCCGTGCCATCAATTGTTTCTCAAATGCACTGACAACCAATTAAATAAACGACACATCATCCAAGTTTTGTTAGCAAACGGAAACTTTTTTTTCAGAATTGCTGATCTGTACAATACGTTTACAGGGCGACTTTTTTAAAGAAATTAATATTCTATACTGCTGACTACAAACATGATGCCATACATTTTACATTACTAGGTGTAATTAAACGATGTAATATCCTAACATTATATTTTGAAATATGACTACATATCCCATTTTAGATGACTTGGCAGCGCCTTAAACTACTCCATTAGAACAACTCGGTGAGCCTTCATACGATACTGCGACAGCAATAAATCATTGCTGCCGTCATTGCTGGAAAACGTGTGGCACTCTGTTGCCAGGGACTTGAATCAAGTTGTGTTTTATCCTGATTATGTATTTGGCGATTAAAATATAAAGATGTTCAATGGAGATGATGTTAAAGATGTAAAATGACTTTGGGAATATTAAAACCCGTGTTTGTCTGCTGGGAGGCAGGACACGGAGCACTCATGTCAACTTGCTTGGAACACGTCACTGGCTAAAAAGGCACGCTATGAAGGAGAGTTTGCCAAAAGAGAGCTAGAGAGTTTTAAATTAAATGGGAACAATGATTTGTTATACAAGTTATATGGGTGATGGGCTCAGTCATGGAACGGTTTATACTCCAGATACCTCAGGAATGTCTTTAGGAACCTAAATGACTGATCAGTCTGCCTTATTGGTAAAAGGAGCATCTTCAGCCAGTCAGAGGGTCTCCATAGTTCATTATTCATGTGCCCTATCCGACAACCAATATAATCTAGGCCAAAGCACTGTTAGTAGCGCTAAGTGTCCCATTCCAGACTTCCGCTTGTCCATCCATTCATCCCAAATGTCTCAGTTTGCCTTTAAAAGGTCAACCCCCCATCCATTGCATCTTTTGATTCATAAGAAGTCAATATCAAACGTAACAGCATATGCACCTCTGTGAGTGGACAACTATCGGGAACCTTTATTAATTCATGGAAACTAGTGAATGCAGCATCTTTCTTCAAAGGACATACACTAAAGCACCTGTTTTCTGGTGTGTTTTACCTGGATGCTTCATAAATGCATCCTTTATTCAAGACAAGAGTGACCTAGGTGGTCTTTTATAGCAGTGACTGTTCAGAGTGCTGCGGCTTAACAGCCCTTTATGCATCCTGGTGTTTGCGGCCGTGCTATGCTTAATTCATTCTGGCTGCGGTGAACTAACGTGAGGTTGAAAACATTTCATACTTTTCCGCAATAACATGCCATGTAGTTGTATTTGTTGCACCCCCACCCCCTAAGTCTCTGAGGAAACTTTTTTTTCTATCAGCTATTTTTGTATCATGATTCCTCCTTTTACATTTTCATGGCTCTCTTTATACTCCAGGCACAGGCTTGGGAGCAAACCCTTAAAGAGTGTCAAGACCATTCATCGTATTTTAGCACTCATGCACTTAAAGGGGGAGCTGCAGCGAGAACATGACACGAGTTGAAAAGCATCCTTACAAATGAGGAGCTAAAAAAATGGAAGACAAAATGGAACTGGTCAGTTGTAACTTCTAGCTTCTCGTCTTTTAAAAATAATTTCAACAAATTTTAAAGTGTACCAGTCTGAATTTTGTAGATTTTAGCCGCTCATAATCTCAGGTCTTCAGAATGTCCCCAAATGTTTACAACTGTGAGCAAAAACTTGGCCATCGCCGAACTGTGTATTATTTTAAACGTTGTGCCTCAAAACTTTTAGTCTCAGACTGTATAGTCCATAGAGTGTCCTACATAACATTTGATTGGCTTTAAGTTTCAGAGACCAAGACTAAGGGACGCCTCACTCCTTTTAATTGGCCATCTATAATGCTGCCAATGACCTTTTGAATGTCTATTGGGTTTGATCACTGACACGGACAAAAACTAGCCTAAGGGAGGAACTTTTATCTTAGTGGAGCAATTAACTCTTGTAGATCAATGTTAAAATTGTATTTGAATTAATGAGCTGTTCGATGAGAGTACTATGGATTTATTGAAAATAGAAGAAGACAGAAAATTATTTTGAAATGTTGACAATGAAAGAGAACGTAACACCACTTGATAACGCCACGGTGTTTTGCGTGTCGAGGACGGCGCCCTGGTGTTTTGTGGGATAGCTTGGTGTCATGCTTCAGTAGTTAATGTGCACTAGTTTATGGCTGCAGATGTTTTCCGCATTGGGAACCCGGACTGAGGAGTGACCAACACCGCTCAGCATGTGGAGGAATGGACCGTGTGCTGGAGAACAGATGTTTGCAGCCTCTGTGCGTTTGTCATTCGGGCTTTAATCTGGTCAGTGAAGGGCATCAAAGGCAATGTGCAGGGCTATTACATGCATGGGGACCCCACGTTTGCCCAAAGCTCCCGTCTTAAATGTAATGCCAAACATACAGCCAAATCAATAGTGACCGTACACATGCCGAGCAAAACCATCTACTTTGTAATTGGCTCAGATTTAGGCCACATGTTGTATTGTCAAACCTGTGGAGATTATGCTTTATGGTTAAATCTGGGGAGATTATGGAGCGGGAGGATATTATGCCTCCATTTTCTCTGATTGCTTTCTTTGTGTCGTTTCCCCTGCATGTGAACATCCAGCTTGTTTCATCCCTTGCTTTCTCCCCTAATGGTGCACCTTGTTCTTTCTCAATTCCCATCTGTTGTTCTGTATCCCCAGCCCTTCCAACCCTGCTACTGTTCTCTTCTTCCCCACCTCCTCCTCCCCCCTTCTTTCCACCTCTTCTCCTTAGGGCCTCTGGCTGTCTCCCCACAAGTGATGTTCTCCTGGCCAGATGATGCATGCATATCTCTTGTGTCTTCTTGACGCTAACTCACGTCGACATTTGCACAGCATTGTGGAATTCTGCTCTCGGTCATATTTTGTGTAATGATGAAAATGATGATGGTGATGAGGAACTTGGGGCGGGGGGGGGGGGGGGGGGGCTGGGGTGGTGATGGTTATTTTTTGCCCTTGTCTTTTCTTCAATATCAGCCAATGCGCTCGGTGGAGAGGGAAGATAATGAGTGTTTGTGGAATGGTTAAGCTTTAACTCTGCATGTGCTTATTTTGAGGCCCAATATAGTACATGCGGAGTACGTCATGCTTGTCAGGCAGCCATTTCAGTGTTGCTCAGTGTTGAACATTCGCTAATGATAAGAACTGTTCCTTACACCGGATTTGCCTCACAGGCCACCGCATTTAAAGTAACACCATGTGACAGGGGAGGGAAATTATCGTAAGGAGAATATTTTCTTTTCTTGTAAATGTGCAAACAAGGGGAAATTTGCTCCCAGTAAAAAACGAGTGAGAATAAACACATTCCGGGAGAGACGCGGGGGCTATGATTATTTGGCTAACGCTGGAGAGAGAGCACGAGTGGGGTTACGCCTGCCTTTTTGCCCTCCAGCAGTGTCTCCTCGATGTGTGTGTGCGGGTGCGGTTAAAGTGCGGGTGGTAGCGTGCATAATTCAAGCATCTCTTTGTATGCAAAGCTGTGTCAGTTGAATACGCCACCTATGGAAGAAAGATTTTTTTCCCCCCTGCAAACTTTGCTACACCCTAATTAATCTGCTTAAACCTGCAAGGCCCGTTTCCAGCACTCTTACACATCAGAAAAGCCAAGCAGCACTGAATCCAACCAGGATTTTCTCCATGGATGCTGCCAGTGGAAAATCACCCAAGCCTCACAGCTGACAGCTTTCTGTCAGAATGCGGCAAGACGCATATAAAGTAGAGCCAAGCATAGACCTCATCATTTCCCATGATAGATGTTGGGGGTTGTCACGAGGATCGTGAAGCTCCTGAAACTCAGGTTGTAGGGTTTATATGGCCTAAGTGCATCCCAGTGTTCACCGGGGAGGAGACACTTTGGTAGCCAACAGATGAAACAATTTACGGTCATCCGTGTTCCTTTGGTCTTGCCTTGGGCAATGACTGCGATCTGGTTCTCACACAAATGTCATGGGTTACAGCCATGTTGTGTCACTTTCACTCTCAGAGCTGGAATTGTTGGAAACAAGTCTCCCGGGGATAGCTAATGGAGTGAATCGTAAACTATGCAGTCGACTGCTTGTGGTTGCTGTTGTGGAGAACTCGGTGAGGATGATCTTGAATCAAGCAAACCCACATGATTTTGATTCATACTTTGATTTTACCATACCAACATTTTTACGTGTGTATACATATATATACGTGTGTGTGTTGGGGGGTGGGGGGGGGGGGGGGGGTGCGTGTGTGTGTGTGTGTGTGTGTGTGTGTGTGTGCGTATGTGTGTGTGTGTATTTTTTGGCTGGTTTTACATAAATGATCTCTTCTTCAATTACATTCTGTGCATATGTGTCACAGATTCACAAAGTTCCAATTAATTTCAATCATTTTAAGATATCATTTCACCCCGTCTGCATGCTTAATATTTCCAAGCCCCCACAAAAACTGGGAAATCCTGTATGAGACAGGTTTACAATATAATAGCTACGGCTTAATCTAGGTAAGTGTGTTGTTCTCCCCCATTAAAATTCAATTTCAATAAAGCCTGACAGCCATTTTCATTATGCCAGGACACCAAAGTGCCAACTTGCTGAATATTTGACTCCTCCTTTTTGCTTACTGAAGATGACACCACAACGTATTCACAGCACATAGTAATTGAATTAATGTGACGTGCATTCAAAACACGTATGCCCAACTAAAGAGCTGGATTAAGCGGCACCAAAGAGAACTAATCTGTAGAAAAAATGTATTTCATGCTGTAAGTTTTCTGTGAGTGTGTTGGCCTCAGATAACCAGCTTCTGTGTTGACTCAGCTTCAAATTTGGTCCCTTGCAGTCACTCACACTGAATGATTTTCAACATCAAATGTGAATATTCTTCTTGTCTTGTTATGCACATTTTACTGAGTTATTTATAATTGCATCAAGTATTTATTGTTTTTTTTATTACATGATTTGATGACTTATTTAATCCCTCCGTGAGATACACACCCAAAAAGAGAAATTATGTATACTCTTGTCTGGATAGAAGGATCAAGGCGTATCAGTCAGCTTGAGTTGTATACATCATTTAAGTTGCAAAATAGTTAGTTATTTTAGTGAATTTGAAGTAGAATAACAAACACATGCTAACCTTTGAATGAAATTGGTCGGATATGTACTGATTTGACCAGACAGACATGACATTTAAAAAGATGAGGGTTCTTGCTTACATATTAAGAAATAAATCTCTGATCTTAAAGCTTTGTAAAATTATCACAATTATCTTATTTGATTTGAGTGACGTTCAAAATAAATATGGTTCTTACAGTTTTGAAGAACATAGTACGGGCAATTGGTGCGCTGAGATATTCAGATTTCACATATAGGAGAGAAAATTACAGTACTACAAGCTTTTCAATGTAGATTCCACATACACTTGCAATCATGTACAAACATCTGCGTCCTCACTAATTTGCAGGAAAGAGGCAGGCAATCACTGTAATGATATCTTAATCAGACTTACAAGGACAAACGCGTGCACAAAATAATTTCAAAAACACCCTACTCTTTTTTTTTTGGTTCAATTAATCCTTGATTGGCAACTGTTCTGTGTAAACTCAATCTGAGGCAACACGGAAGTTGGTTTAGCATGCTTGGCCACGTTTGTTTCACTTACTATTGCCAGACAAGTTTCTCAAGTGTCAAATAGCTTACTTGCTGCATCTTCCTGTCAGTCTTTGATTAGCCATATTGGCAAGTGAATATTATGCTGATGTTAAATGCTTTAAGAGATGTTTCCACTCACTCCACTGTGTTGCTTTCCTAAATTTGCACTTGACGTCCAACACCCATTAGAACACTCCTGTCTTCATTCACTTAGGCTATTAGCAGTTCCTAAATGAAAAAAAAAAAGTAAGCACATGATCAGAATGCAATGTGAACTTGGTAGCAACACATTTAGCGACACTTAATTAATCCTAATGGCTTCTGAAATAAGCCAGCCAAACAAATATCTTAACCATAAATTACTATTCACGATTCCATACCACTCAAGGCCACAAAGCACTCCCCACGGGCACTTTAACTCCCGCAATAATGTATGTGAGTGTACCATACTCGATTCTACACAGTATGTATGCTCAAATGGACACAGCGGACATGACATGAAACACAGTCCTACAATCATGACGTTTGTCATCCCACCAAGTTAGATTAAAACATTTGATGAGTGTTTTATGTTGACTAGATTTCGTTTTGTTTCATGTTGTCATGTTTTACTGTGTCAGGTTTTCGTCACCACCCATGTTCCTTGTCTTCTATCAGCTAACTCTGGCCACTCGTGCTTCGTCCAGATGTACCTCATTGTCTTGTCGGTTTGTTTGCATTTAGTTTCCTGGTTTCTTTCAGTCTGTGGCTGTTACTTGTTGACGTCATATGTCACAGCCTTCATTGTTATGTTATCTCAAAAGACTTGAATGTTACGTGATTTGTTAAATTTTTTATTTGAATGCTTTTGTTTTGTGTTTTTGGTGGCTACATTCCTTTTCAATTTGATCAAATTAGTTCCGATGCAGAATTATACAGGCATAGCCAATGATGTGCCAGTGAGTAGAGACATTGTCCAAGTAGACATTTTTGTTGTCAATTCCATTTAAACGTAGTCACGCTTGAATAGAAGTTTCCGCGTTTTGTATTTCTTGGAGTATGTTTGTTTTTATGTAAGGTGGATATGTGTGTGCTTTTGTGCACAAGGCATCTGCTGCAGCTTCCTTATCACCTCCTCGCACACCCGCTTAACTTGAAGCCTGAGCTTTTCCTCTTCTTCATGTCTCCTCATCAAAGTCAGATCCCACCTTGTTTGCAGCACACCTCCCCCACCGCCTGCCTGCATGTGTTCGCTCTTCCCCTGCCCCTTCTACCTGTCCTGGCTTTCAATCAAAAACTCCACCTTGTCGTCCAAGCAGACCTTGCTATCGTATCATCGCAGGGAGAAAAAGTCATGCTGCTCCGACGATTTACAGCCAGGTGTTGTGGTCATCGGAAGCACTAATAAGGATTAGCAAGGATGACAACGTTGTTGGAAATGGAAGGAAGGACATTTTGTTGCACACTGTGTTTGAACTAAGCCCAGCAGAGTTAAAAATGAAAGTCATATACTGTAAATGTCATAAGTGATCCAATCTTTTAACCCTATTAATAACACCATCACTAGTACCGGGTATATCTTACCCGATATAATATTCCAGTTTTCATCAATTCATGTATGCCAAATTGTAGTTTGCCAATAGTCAGATTCCCATAAACATATAAACAGATGCATGGAAGCACGCGTGCCAGAGTCTGGTAAGGTAAACAATATTATCAGACAATTTTTGAGAACTGATATTTGCACCACGGTTCCGACTTTCTGCTGTTTCCTTTATCGCAGCTTCGGACTTCCTTTGAACTGAAGACATTTGAGGGTTTGCCGTCATTCCCCTTCCCGATTCAATATCAATACCATTTACACAAACCAATGATATGGAGGGGGAAAAAACGGGAGAAAGGGAGCTTTGACGGCTATTGTAAAGCTTTCCTTCAATCTGATATCCACATGCGATCATGTAATTGCCTTGCCATTAGTGTACATACAACATGAAATTTCCAATCACTTATTTTCTAACTCGTGCTCTCGTATGTTTCCTTCCACACTTTACATGTAATAATTGGATGGCAAAAGTGTCCACATTTTTAATTAACTGTGGCCAAAGATGGAACGTCTTTGGATTTCTAATTAACAAGGCTGAGGTTTAAGTACATTGGAAAAGTAAAATGGAAAATGTTCCTTCTTTGTCTCCCTCTTTTAGTAGTAATTGTGCATGGGCCATTTTCCATGTAGTGCAGGGTTATCATATCTCAGCATGAAGCGCTTTTCTGCTGGAGTTGATTAAAAAAAATGTCAGTTAAAGGATTTTTTTTTTTTAGTTATGCTTTTGTAGTGAATGTGCTCACTTGATGGGAACAGTTATTTTCTACTTGTGCCCATGAAAATGACAGTTGTAGATTGGATTGTCAAAACAAAAATAAGTGTATAACTCATCACTGTACTGTGGGGAAAAAAGCTATGAGAATACGCAATGATATCAGAATCATTCACCACACAAATCCATTGTTCCTACACTCTAAAATTTAGAATGCATGTTTATTTGTTATTATTTTATTACATGTTTAAATAAACATGGAGAGAAAAGGAATAAAAAGAAAACCGTATTCAGACACCCTGGGTTATAAGGTTATAAAGTCAAACTTTATTCAACTTCACTTCAACATCCCTATATAAGGCACACCTGATTATAAATACAATGTACACCCCCAGTCACACATTTATTACTGAACTTTGCATTGAATCCATGCATGGAATGCAAAAAAAGCAAGTCATAAAGCTTATGGGACAACATCTGTCTGAGCAGCGTGTGTCCCTTCCTCATTCCCTAATTCCCCCCTCCCCCCACGCCGACCCCTAGGGAACGGCATTAATAACTGTAAGTGGATAATGCCCTAGCTAGAATTCCGATCAAGGTTTAATAAGAGCGTGATTCAGTTTGCCGCTGGAGGCAGGAGCCACTTGGGTGTGTGTGTGTGTGTGTGTGTGTGTGTGTGTGTGTGTGTGTATGTGTGTGTGTGTGTGTGTACGTGCCTTATATATTGTAGCTGAATTCTTGCAATCTTTACTGACATTTTGACTCAATTACAAAACCCGGCCAACAACATAATGTGCCCTTGATAATATAACTGGGAAGATAAGGTAGCCATATTCTATTTGGTTCCAAACCACAACAGTAGCACACTTTGGACTCTTGCCAGGTTGACAATGATGATTTTGTCTTTGCTTGATCTTGCGCATCGACGCACTGGCTTCGTGCTTGCGGTTGTTAATTGCACACCATTGTGACACTGTTGATGTAAGATACTAGATGTTATAGCTCTCTGCATACATGTAGTCTCCAGTGATGTATGAAACAGGCTCCCAAGGGGTAATTATAGCATCGCATGGATTCCATACGTGCATGTCATTAATCGAGAGGGACTGGTGTACCCAAATACAATTTTGTATTTACAGCAAGTTGAACATGAAACTAACAGCGGATGCCATTTCAATGCAGAACTATAATTCGTGTTGGGAAGAAGTGTGTTTTGCTGAGAGTGGGAATCATTTAGCATGCTCTCCGTTCATTGCCATTAACTCCAAATGATGCAAGAGCCAACCTGACTCTGACATCTAATCCTCTTACTCGGAAGAGGACTAATGCGTGCAAAGTATAAAGTACATAAAGTACATCCGACAAACAGATTCATTTTTTATCTGCGTGTTTCAAATGCTACAGTATTGACGAGCCGAAGACCTTGTTTACTTTGTCTCCTCAAACTCGTTGGACTCCCCTTCTCTTTTCCCTCAATCGTTCCAAGCAGATGGCTTCCCTCTAACAGAGCAGTGACACCAGATGTGCAGTTTCAGTGTCAACTCAGGGACCAGCTGGGCCGAGTGTGCCAGTGGTTCTTTTAATGAAAATGGCTTCACTGTTACTGTGTGCATGTGTGGGTGGGTGTATGTGTGTGTGCTGTTCACAATGCTTCAGTGGCATGTGACAGTTGTGGAAGTCTCTGTGGGTGGAGGCTTTGAGAGTGAGCCACAGCCAGTTGCACTGCAGCTCAACTCAGCCATGCAGTTGCAAACAGCACAAGCACTGAGCCTGAAAGAATCCAACTCGGGTCCAGAATAAACTCCACACCACATCCACCTATCTCACCTATTCCCACCCTATTAATATATTCTTACTTTTAACATATTTAGCAATAATGAGACCACTGGGCGTATTGCTAATTAATGAGTTAAAAGAGTTCAAGGTGGGTTTTCATTTCTTATGAATACAATAGAGTTAAAACGTGATTGCCAGGTACTTGATAATGAACACTTCCTACTGATACAATCTGGAGACCTGCCTAATAAAGTTGCCACTACATGCTGTGCTCTGTAATTTATGTCTTTGCTCTGAAACAATTCATTATTAAGCGTCATTCTTGTGATCAATTAAATGATAACGAAACACGTGCCATCCTGTTTGCTTGGCTATTATTCTGACTTCTCGGTATGAAGACCAACTCGTCAATGGGGGAAGAAAATCCTCCAAGTAATCCAAGGGGGAAAAAAGTGTTTCTTGGGTTGGAAAAAAATAAAATATGTAATATGTACATCTTGGTGAGTCCGTTTTCTCAACTGATGGAGATGTGCCCTTATTTTCCAGCAAGATTATTAGGTGTGCTTTTAAAACCCACACCAAATGGCTGACCATTGTCTTTTAAAAGCAGGGGTTCCACTCATCATTAAGGTTTTAGCAGCAGAAATAGCAGAATAAAACTTGAATTTAAAAGCATTTGATTCAGCATATAACAGCAAGAGCGTCCGGGTAAGGATTAAGGACATTTAGTTCTCGAGTAATCACTTTTGACAGCACCATGGAATACTTATCTATAGAAACGAGTAATTGGGTTTTTCCTTTGCTTCCTGTGGTTTTCTGCTGCACTGTGGAAATCTTTGGAGGCAGGATACACTGATGACCTGGTCTTGATGGTGCCACATTGACAACACAGTCAAACACATTTACACCTTGAAGCTGTTAAGTGCCTCGCTAACCTTAGAGTGACTTCTGTGTCTATTTGATAGCCAGGCAGAACATTTGAAAAACACCAGTCATGTAGGCTCAGCCAAATAATACTTTTGCGAGAGACAACATGCTCCAGTGGGTGTGGTGATCCATTGCCCTCATCAATTACATTCCCCTGAGAGAAAACGCGTGGCAGTTTTCGGTTTCTTCAAATACTGGATTTAATGGTGCTTCCATCAAGCGCCTCTTCAAGCCAGTAATTGGTGCAGCAAAACAAACATACTCTTTCAGATGAAAAGGCTGAATAGAGCCTTATTAATAATATCCAAACGTGTATTGATCGTGTTTTCCCTTTTAAACCGTCCGTTGACATGATTTCAGACAAATTAGAAATTACACTGAATATTTAGGAACTAGGGGAAGATTAGCCGGATATTTTGTTGTGTTCCATATGGGGTTGCAGTTTGATTATTCTCATCCACAAGATTAAAATGAGCTTTGTCAGTTTCCTTACGCCTGTTACCTAGAGAATATGGCTGGCTTGCATCTTTCAGTCATCCGTTGCGTGTCTTACACTACTGACCTTTCCTCTCGCAGAAACGTGACACAGATGTTGTCTCGTCTCTTTCGCCTGCTTGTTCATCTGTCCACAGACAATCGGGTTTGGCACGTGGAGTTGCATGCAGATCAGACGACAAGACTGGCTGCAGTATGTCACCGTCAATTTTGACAGTGATTCAAAGGACTTATTACATCGCCTGAAGAAGCCTCCCTGGGTGCACTATACTTTATTTCATGTCAGTCAGAAGTCATATTGACACGCTGTGGAACATCAGAAAAATGATTTGATTTTGATGAAATGTGTTGACGCTTGGTTGGTAAATCAACTGATACTGATAATTTAGGCAATGAAAGATTTTTCGCTTAAATTGAAACTGTGCATAGCAGCAAATATTTATGTACATGTTTTTAGAACATTGTTAATTGAGGAAGAATGGACCAAACCAGCTCCAATGATATAAATACCGTACATACAGTGTTTTGGTGATATCTAAAAGCAAAATAATTGAGGCTGCGCGTCCGGCTCCGCAGACGCACAGCTTATTATGCTGGGGGAAAAAAATGGGCACGGGAGCAGTCTGCTGGCTTTTTAGCCCAATTGGCAGCCTGGTGGCTGTTGCTCATCTGTCCCCAAGCCAACAATGAGCACATCACAGATCTGGACCAGGATTAAAGGACCTCACACTAACAGCTGGCCTGAGATTAGCCATGTCAGTATTTACAGTTATTTTGTTGACTTGCACAACGCTTTCTGTGCAAATAATGAACTACTATATCATGCCACTTTTTATTGAACTCGATTGGACTTGGTCTTATTTTTTCCCCCAATGTTGTCGGATAGCTGGATGCAGGGGAACAAGTTGAGTCCTTTCTTTGTTCATGAGCCTGGCTGTCTGAATTGGAAAACGTTGAGTGAGTGTTTACACAATCGCACAGTGGGACCTCATCACCCCATGATGGTCCATCTAAGAAAGGTTGAACACATTTTTCATACCTGTCTGTCAACACAAATGTCACCGAGCGCAATTTGACAGCAGCACTGGCTGTTCGTCTTCTAGATGTTTGGATGCTTTATGAAATTGAAGACTTTGAAAGACATCCTGGGAAGGTGTGGGAGAGAAGGTCAAACAAATGCTGCTCCTTTACCGTCTCGATATGAGTCTGTTGGGTGGTCTTGTGCCTAGCAGAGGGGCTGTGCACGGATGTGATTAACAGAGATTTGGGGTGAATCATCTCCTAAGCTGCTCATTGGTGCTGTTGGCTGGCGAGTGCATGGGAGGAGTAGTGAGATACTGACATATATCCTCTGACACTCATTGAGCTCAGAAGATCACATGAAGGGAATTTTTAGATTCGTTAGATCATGTAGAAGCATTGCAATACCACATTTCAAGTTTTGCAGCAGCGTGAATTAAACAGTTCCATTTATTGAAATGAATTCATCTCTATAGCATTGCACTATTTAAATAGTGTGGCCCATCTGCATGTTTCCATGGAAAGCTGGGATGTTGTGCAAACAGAGCTTGGTGCCACAATCTCTGGTGGCCATCATGGAATGTGTTTGATCATGCTGGATGATGCAGATGCACAGATAATCTCATGGGTGAATTATTTTCCAACGAACTATAATTAAGACAAAAGATAAAATGTGATATTGCCGTTTACATGAAACATATTCAAACTTACATTGAGTGTAAGACAAGCAAAAATGTAATTACGGCATTTCAAACCTTCAGGTTGTGTGACAGGTAGCGTTCTTTAAAAGCCGTGTTCAATTACAAAGTGATGACGACAAAGATGACTATGGAACAGAGCAGCATACATAATTTGGTTTGGAGAAGACGACTGCTTGTAAGACAGCACTTTCTCCCGCGGGTGACCACTTCTTCAGTGAAATAAGGCAGATAAAAGGCTAAATTCTCATCTCTGACTCACTCCTTCCCCAGCCCATGTTGTACAATATTGCTTTGAGGGTCGATGATTTTCCTTTGTCTCACAGACTCGACTTGCGCTTTTATTTATGAACTCTGGAGAATATGTGCATCATATTCACGGTCACTCTCAAACAGTTAGATTAGCAGGGTGGAACTTTATTAGGTTGAGTTTAGCATTCTTAAATGCAAAAGCGTGACCTTTGCATAATGCCGTGCGGACGCCTGCGTTCACATTTGCAGGTGTAACTTGATGAGATAGTCCGCGAGGCCGACATAAGCAAATTTACACAGTCTTGGAAGCGGCGGAATGTGCTCTCTTGAAAAAATACATGGAGACAGGAGTAATTAATTATAGATGTGGAAATGTGGTCCGAGGGAACGCTGTTACAGTAACTGGAGGGATGGCGAGCGAGAGATGTGAGGATGAAGATGAGGGAGGAGGGGAGCGGGAGAACCTTGGTCCTATACCATCCACAACTCCCATTTTCATTACATGACAGGAGAATGAAAGTTAATTAAACATGACAATGGTGAATCGTTTATTGTTAACCCTTGGTGGTGGCTTCACATGCAAAGGCCAAAGAATGCATACGAGATGTGTTGTGTTCTCGCCTAAAGTGTAAATCCACATTCAAATATGGAAATAGTGGGGAAATGATTCATTGTGCTCTATGTGGCACTGAACTGAAACTAATGATTGTGTTTTAATTTTACTTTAGATAACAAAATAATGTTTCTTGTCTTTGGGTGAGCCACAAATGGAATATTTGACTGTAATGATGGTCTGTAGAAATGAAATTGCTTTTAACTGATGACGAGAGCGACTCACCATCTTTTCACCTCATCTATTATGTTGATGCTAATTGAATTTGACACTAATGAGCCCAAAAAGCAAAAGCAAGCGGTGCTACTTGCTTACAAATTCGAGGATGTCTTATCCCCTTCCGCCACTGGACATTCCGGTTTTATTTTACTGGATTAAAAAATGTAGCACAGTAATAAATATCAGATTCTGAAATCGAGCTGTGAGATAAATATTAGTTTTAACCTTCATCATCAGCAGAATATTTTTTTTTTCCCTCAAGGCCAGGCTTTGGGATTTCTTGATTGCCCCTATCTTGTGTAAGATGCTGTTGTTGAATGCAGAATGATATTGGATGAGGTGATCTACATCTGCTGGATTTGTAGCCTTCGGGGGACGTTGAGTAAATGCTCCTCATATCCCGGCGCATCACCGTCCTGACTGATTGCTGATGACTTTTTTAGGGCACAAGGATGTTAAGTTGTTTATGTATTCAAATAAATAAATAACAAAAGTCCAGATATCTGCTACTCCCCCGATTGTGTTGGCACAACTGTCTCTCTTTTTGTTCTGACTTCCTGAGCTGGGATGATTTGTTGTGGTCATCAGCAAAGTTTGCGATAAGAACAGGGCAGCTGTTTTTTTTTGCTTGTGCATGTGTGTGTGTTTGCATCAGTGTGTGTTTTCTGCTTGTGACAGATATGGGACAGCCTTGACTCCAGTTGAGAAAGTGACACACCCCTACAGGCTATCGTGTTAAAAAACAAATCTTCAGCAAACTTCAATGTACTCCTGTCATATGAAATCTCTCAACTACTGTAATGTGTTTTGTGCGACTGGATCCTCACATACCTGAAATCAAATGCATACATCGTCTATTGACTTTAAAAAAAAACAAAAAAAAAACGACTTTATTGCTTTTTAAACCTGCTGGCTTTGTTTGCACGCTGCATATCAATTCTTTGCACGAGATCCCCAAATTGAAATGCAGCCATCTGTTATATGCGGCAACTCACAAGGTGTCTTCATCTTTCCTCTCCACTCATACATTATTCTGTTTCTTTCTGCCTTTGCTGTGTTGTCGTACCAGAAAAACACAGTTGGGTTGGGCTGGGCTGGGCTGGGCTGGGCTGGGAGCGCTGAAGCAGTATTCCTGTACTGGACCACCCACCTTCCTTCATGCACATCAACAAACACGCACACACTCATATTCAGTCACACATGAACGTGCTTGGGTAAGGAATTCCTGCATAGGGTTTATAAATTAATTGGGTTGTACATCGTTCACCCATAACCATCTGTTTTTCAACACATGGCTATTTAGCATTTTATGTTGGGAAGTCACTGCGGTATTCTTTTAATTAATAAGCACTGTTGCCCCCCCCCCCCCCCCCCCCACACACACACACACCTTGAAAAAAATCCACACACACCTTAAAAAAAATCCCTCTATTTAAAGGTGCATAAAATAATTTGTTAGCCCGGTGCACATGAGCAGGTTTAAAGGTGGAAAGGGTAGAAAACGGCACTCGGTCTGTCTAGTGTACATGATTCACAGTTGCGCAATGGAACGGACAGAGACACAACAACAAAGCAAGGACATCAGGAGAATGCAGACAAAGGACAAAAGAACATCCACCCAGAATAGTTGACAGGAAGTTGCATGGAAAAAAATATACTGTACCATCACCTCAGCAGGTTATTTTGTTTATACAAAAAAGGTCAAGTTTTTTTTTTCAAATTTTACCGTACAATTATACAATAAATTATACATTACTATATAATATTTCTAATATTTAAATACCCTTCCATGGGCTATTGTGGGCAAAAACAAAACTTGAGAATGGGATACAAAAATCTATTTTAAGCTTGACCTCTGAAGGCAACAACACCTTATGTCTCTTCTCACCTTTTTTGAGGGTGTTATCTTAATTTTACTTGCCACCATTTTCCCTCTTGCAGCCAATTACTGCTGTAGTTCTTTCAGATACTTTTTGAACCATGATTACACGATTAGTTCTAAAAGCCTAAGAATATGGCTTTAGGTTTGAAACTATATATTTTTTCTCTCAAGAGACATGATGTAATATACATAACAACAACTTTGATTGATTGTCAATACAAGCACGCAAGCTAATGGATACACCTGGCATTAATTGTACAAATGCACCATCTGGTAAATGCAGCGTCTGGGTAGGTTGTCAACATGTTTTTAAAGCAGCGTCAACTTACTGTATATGATTTATGATGATCATCTCAAGAGCTTTCAAGCTTGCATCAACATGTAAAGTTGAGATCTCACGGAACATCAATAATGCTTATTCAGGGAATATTAATTCAGGAGACGATACAGAGGAAACTGTACCCCAATCCCCAGCACATGCATGGTGACGCTTATTTGTCATGGTTTTGCCAACCAATTTAGCCAATTAAAAGGCAACTGAGGCTGCCAATGGGCTCTCTTGAATAATTGACCACAGGACAATCAGACAAGCATTCTTGCATGCTCCCCACAGTCTGAAATTACCACCCGGCAGCAACCTACACATCAGTGCTTCCTGGAGTGGGGCTCAATAGATTGGAACGCAACCCCCCACCTCACGGCTCATGTGCCTCGGTTTGTACACACAGCGAGCACCTCATTAAGCACCCCTTTCTCATATTTTTTTCCTCAAATAAAAGGAATTTGAGAAAGTGCGCTACTGTACACACTAGTATTCTTTCAGCATAGCAAATAACAACCGATAAAAAACGAATAATTAAATCACATTCTGACGACAATCGCATTGCCATGAGCATCGTTTTCAAAACATAGACTGCTATCACTACAATGCACCCACCCCACACCCTTTTTAATTCACCATAGCTGATGACCAAGAAATTACATTATATCAGTCCCTCACTTCTCATTTACTAAAACATGAAATCGTATGTACATCATCAATCAAAATAGGAGGTAGGTGACAGAGTGTGATCCTCACAAAGTGAGGGTAATCTCTTGAAATTGCTCCAGTGCTGACGAAAATATGACCTTAGATCCCAACTATCCCATACATTTATGGTTCCGTTAGAATACAAAACTATAAATCAAAATTATATTAATTTCTGATTTATTTTTATGATGCCACCGGTTCAATGTCATTGTATTTAGATATAGCAGTTTGATGGCTTTCATTTATCAGATTCACAAGTGTTACATTAGCATATTGTAATTTGGCATTGTTATTGCTGCAACACAACACTTAATACAAACCAAAGCGCTGTTCGGCTAATACTGAAAACAGCATGTCAGAAGCTATTAAATAGAAGTGGAAATACTTCTTCACAGGAGCCAAATGATTTTTTGGGGATAATAATTCAGTAGTACAAACAATCCATGGAGCCACTCTGCAGAATTATCTTTGCAAATTATATTTAGGGTAACAGCTTTGACAGAATTGGGAAGATTTCAAGCATGTAACTGAGCAGCACATTCAGCGATGCTTCTCTAGACGCACCAGTGTGGCTGTTAAGTTGACAATTCTTCAAGACTAGATTTCTTTGAGTGCACCAAATAAAGTGCAGAACTGTTTGTAGAACAGAGGCATACAATTGAAAATGCTCATAAATAGAATTCTGCTGAACTGAATATGTCACAGCTTAGAAAAAGTACTATTTTTTGCTGGTAATGTTAATTAAGATGGGTCCTTATATTCAAGTACTGACGTGGCATGTCTTTAAGAATATTTCCCAAGAGTGTGATGTGACATGCGGGTAGCGAGATCTGCCGAGGACGCATTTGAAAACTATTTTACCAACAAATCCCTATACATTAGCATCAAGACAAACAAATGTATGTGATATATTCCTTAAGAAACAAGAATAATTGAAGCCTTTCCAGATGGACTCAATACATATTCATATTCTGTTTACCGCTACAATTACACAAAAGTGCTTGTACTTGCTCAGACTCTAAAACGAAACCGATAACTCCTTCACACTCCTAAGAGGATTGTTGGGTTTTTTTTTAAGATAGTTCGTTGGATATAGTGGCATTTATCTATGGTAGGACACTCGTTGTAGGGCTTTAGAGATGTAGCGTGTGAATTATTAATGCTCAATTTCCCACTTGCTCCTCTCAACTCCCTTTCCCCCTTGCTCTTTTTGCATTCTTCTTGCACTCTGGGTATCTCTTCCTTATATATTGTCGTGTTAATTCTGCTAGGCTGTACATCTCCCGTGCCTACAGTTACTGCTATAAGGGAACAACTCTATAGGCTTCCACCTAAACAAAAAATAAAAAAGTTGAATAACACTAAGAGCGGTTGTATTGTTTACTTGAATGTGTAATATGTCTTGTCACCATGGGATAGTAGGAAACACAATTTCGATCTCTTTGTATGTCTTGACATGTGAAGAAATTGACAATAAAGCTGACTTTGACTTTAAATGATCATGCTTATAGTACACTTCATATCCACTTGTCATATTCTGGTTGAAAACAGTCAATACTGGGCTGGACAACTTAGCACCTTTGTTGTTGTGACTTCATTAGCTAATATTTTTCAAAAAGGCAACTAGCAAAAAATAAATAAAATTTGGTGGTTTTATTGGCCACTGAGACTGAGGCTAAATCCATGTTCACCCAGTCATTACCAGACTGCAAATGAGTTATGATTCCTTCCAGTGGCTGGTTAAAATAATAATATACCTTCACATATGATTGATTTTTTTGGTGTCCTCTTTTGTATTTCAGTGTTACGGGATGACTTCCGACAGAACCCGCAGGATGTGGTGGTGGCTGTTGGGGAGACGGCCACCCTGGAATGTCAACCACCACGTGGGCATCCTGAGCCCACCACCTACTGGAAGAAAGACAAGGCTCGTCTTGATCTTAAAGATGAAAGGATCACAGTGAGTTGATTGTGTGTTAACAATGAAATGTTAAAAAAAAAATTGAAATGGAAATTCAAATTGTCAAACAGTATCTATAGATTCTATGGGTTTTTTTTCAGGTTCGTGGAGGAAAACTGACTATCTCCAACACTCAAAAGACTGATGTAGGGATTTATGTGTGTGTGGCCGTCAACATGGTCGGCGAGCGAGAGAGTGAAAAGGCTCAACTCTCCGTGTTTGGTAAGAACTCTGGGATATAAAGTTTTCAAAAGTAATAAAGCATGACTTTCTAAGGTATATACTGCTCACCATCCCATTCAGTATTTATCACCGTCTTACAAGTAAATTTAGCCTCCCTTTATATGTGCACATCCAGAGAGACCGGTGTTTGTGCAGCGGCCTGTGAACCAGGTGGTCTTAGTGGATGAGAGTGTGGAGTTCAGGTGTCAGGTCCACGGTGACCCACCTCCAACTCTGCGCTGGAAAAAGGAAGACGTGGATATTCCCCGGGGCAGGTGAGGCAAATGCATGTGTGTGTGTTGCGCTTGTTTAATGAAGGCTTGTGTGCACATCAATGTGGTAAAAGTGATGACGTGGAGGTGCTGAAGCGAAGCTAATGAGTCCCTCAAGAAGCAATTTGACATGTTACTCGTGGACTTTCATCAGTGCGGCAGAAATCATTTATTAGCCACAGAGAATCTCATTATTTGCTGTGTGAACGGCTGTGCTCACAGCGGAGCATTTGATTGCTTCAAACTCTCCAAGCAGCACTGTTCTTTTGATGTTGCACATAAGGCTCATTTTGGTCCGGTCAGAGTCGACGTTATATTGGCCCTTGTTTCATCTAAAGTAATCCGATACCCGGCCCACAAGGATTTGCTTCTATATGAAGCAAACGTTGTCTCACAAATACAGCCAGCCAGATCTTTACTGCTCAAAGTTTGGAAACCATTTGTCGAGGTGTGCAATGTTTCAACCGCAGTATCCACATTATAAAATACTTGAATTGCTATTTTCTGGCACTAGTTTGCCATTTCAACAACATGCACTCATGTGACTTCTCCACATTTGTTGTGGTCGTCAACAAAGGATGTTGCAATCCATCACTGATCTAATCAATCCTAGACACAGACTATGATCAGCACCAGGGGCAGTCTGGTCGTTGTCAATTTTTTTGTTTGTGCCCTTTGACTGACGAAACATGTCCTGTTTCTCGTCCAGCCTTCCACTTTTTTTTATTCTTTTCCCGAACCCATCGTCCTCATGGGATGTGTGTATCTGGGTCAGAGATGTTCTGTGAATCCGGTCCTCGCCCAACTCTGGAATGACCCCACCCCCACATTGATAACCCCCCCCCCACACACACACACACACACACACACACACGCTCCTTCACATCTGACTTTTCTCACCCCTTGTGCCATTTCTCTGCCTGACTTGTCTTCTATGTGGAAATCAACATGGCTGACTGCACAATTTCACAAGATGTCTCATGTCAAAGAGACCCCAGAGAGGTGGAGCTGACTCCTTTGCCCCTCCGCTCATTCGGAGTCTAGCCCCTCTTATCAGAACCGGCTGAGATGTCCCTCTGAAGCAATTGTGCCCTTAAAGTAGAGAATTCTGCACTGGTGGCTGCACAATATGATTTTATAGAATTCAGTTTGTCAGAGTGAGCCACTCCTTTACTCGCAGACACTCTGTCCGTCTGATTCTTATGTCCTTACGGCTTGCACTCTCCCTCCGTCATAGCAAACTGCACATCACAGTGGGTGCTTTATCGTTATAAATATTGAAAGAGTGGCACAGTCAGGGTTCGATCTGAAAGCCCCTTTAATTTTGCCTCCGTGATGGTGTAATTGCTTTGCTCATTTTGTTTCTGCAGTAATATGTGCACGTTGGGGAGTCTTAATCTGTTCAGAAAGTGAGGTGCCTTCAAACAATCATAAATGACAAAACCTTTGGAAATAAGTTTTGGGTCACTGTGTTTAGAGAAGAAAAATAAGACTATTCCCTTTTGAGATTGTGGTTGTGAAACTTTATCTGGTTTCACTATATCAACCAACATTTTTTCCACCATATCATTTATGTTGAAATGGAATCATTTAATTAGTTTTTTATTCCATGCAAATTGAAAACTGACTTTCTATCAGTTTTTGTCACACCCCTATGCACACTACTTACTGTGGAGGTCAATTTATTTTTTTTGAAAATTGAGGCTTCAGTGTTACCACTTTGTCACCAGGTATGACATCAGATATGAAAAAGAGGATCTTTTGCTGAGGATAAAGAAAGCCAGCGTGAGTGATCAGGGGACCTTCACCTGCCTTGCAGAGAACCGCGTGGGCAAAGTGGAGGCCTCCGCTTACCTGACTATCAGAGGTGCGCTCTCATCAATCCTATCTTTTATTGTTACTCCCAACTCACAGAACAATCACTCCTTTATTGCACATTTTACCAGTGTTATTGCCCCCCCGCTGAAAGGTTGGGCCTGGCCTGGCCTTACTTCAAGCTTTCTTTTCACAGACAGAACAAAGCACTTGACAGCTTTACATTTCAGACCACCACTAAGCAGTTTTAAGTGGGAGGTTTTAAGCCCACTCTCTCTATATTTTTATTCACTAACTGTGTTTTTTTCGGGATATTTTTTGTATTCATTGACATTGATGTGTTTTACTTTGTTTTTGACTATATTGAGAGAGAATGACGAACCTATCCAACTCAATTTCAATTGATTTCATTTCTACATGCAGATTTGTTATTGTTTGCGTGAATGTGAATTAAGGGCAACATCTTTAAGGGTGCCAAGCCAGTGATAAGCAATTGTGGCCCGAATTATGTTTACCAATAGGAATTAGTTCATGGCATTGGTTCTTTTCCTTCTACATACTGTGGTGATTGAGAGCCATCTGTCCTCCAAACACCATGGATGGAAACCCAACACCATCTCATGAATTTCTGATTTTCATTATTTTGTTTTCTTTCCCTCTACTCCTCTGCTTTCGTTCGCTCTGTGTTGTGACTTAATCTCACTCACACTATTGTTGTCACCAGTTCGCCCTGTTGGTAAGTAACAGCTGATCCCATTGTGCATGTGTTTTTTTTTTTCTTTTGCGGTTTCACCCTTTGAGCACTGCTGTGAGATTTCATATACTCATTCATCAAAATGATATTTTACTGGCACATCTCTCAATCACTGACTTCCCCTGTTCTGAGCCACTCCATGGATGTAATGTCACTTTAGGATTGTATTTTGACTTTGAGGCGTTATGGGCACCCTTATATATGTGATGTTCAGTTTACCGGTAGTTTGAGAAATACCCCTTGTGCATGACCGCAAATAAGCTACTGTATTGCATGCTACTGTAATATTCAGAGGCGCCCCAGTTTGTGGTGCGACCCCGTGACCAGATTGTGGCTCAAGGACGAACGGCGACCTTTCCCTGTGAGACCAGAGGCAAACCTCAACCGACTGTGTTCTGGCAACGAGATGGCAGCCAGGTGAGATTTGGGCGAGATGTTTTCTATAGTGTGCAGACAGCTCATGGTGAGAGATATATTTGGTGTCATGCTAGGAAAGACATCAATATTGCAACAGCTGTATTAAAAAAATAGAAAAAAGGAAACGCTAAACTGATCAGACCAGGGTGACATTGTGGGTGGGTTTTTGTGGCTCCCACAGATAATAAAGCGGTCATTCATCATCAGTTGATGCTGTTCTGACCAGCCGGCTCACATTAGAGTCATTAATGAAAGCAGGCTAATGTCCTTTCCTGCCAGCATGTCTGCTTGGGGTGCAGAAACAGACAAAGCTGATGCCTCAACTCTCGTAAGTGCAGTAGAAACACTGCGGGGGGACATTGAGGTCTGTCAGAAGCTTCTTTGCAACTTGATGGTGCATCATTTTGGGGGAATATAAAGTCTTGAGAATCCTTTTTCAACAAGACATCTCATAAAAGCAAAAGACATTGTCAATGTGGATGCCAACATGGATTTGTGTCATACTAGTCCTGGTCGTATTGGGAATATTTATTTTTTTATTTGACAATACGCCCGTGCAGATTTCACAGATCCATAGAAAGAAACGATGTACCGTCATTTGGGTGTTTTACTTTCCAATTTCACCCCCCGTAGGATCTTCTGTTTCCCAGCCAGCCAACACAGGGTGACAGTCGTGTATCTGTGTCTATGAATGGAGAGTTGACCATTTCATCAGTGCAGCGTTCAGATGCGGGCTATTATATCTGCCAAGCCCTCACGGTAGCAGGCAGCATCTTGGCCAAAGCCCAGTTGGAGGTGGCAGACGGTAAGTAAGGAGACCAAAGCGTGCACACCCACTTCATTCGACACATCAAAGTTCATCAACACAAGAAACAGAACAAAATGTTGGCATTTTGCATTTCCCCAAACAATGCAATGTCTGTTTTAAACAATTGATTTTTTGTATGATTTCTTTCAGCGCTTAGTATGTCTTGTTTTACCAAAATCTACTGACAACATAACACAGACAACAGCATAGAACAAAGTTATGTTAGTTTGGCTGTATAAGCAATGTCATGTAGTAAAATGCATTATAGTTAATGACTTTTAATAATTTATGATTCTTTTTTTTTCATATTGCTGCAAATTGAGCCTTAAAATCGCATAAAACGCATAAACGGATCAACTTGAAGCCTTGTTTAGATAATTGATGACAGTATTTTTATTTGCAAGCCTCCATTTTCATGCCGCAAATGCCAAGCAGTCACCAACAATTATTATTTTTACAACCTCTCACTGTGATAAATGTAAGTGGTCCAAGAGCACATAAAATGAAACTCTCCTTGATGGAACAGACACATTTTCGACAAATCTTTAATGTCAGCAGTAATTGCTAAGCTGTTTCCTTATCAGTGCGGTTGATGCCCTTATCCACTTTTGTGTCTTTTAATGCATATAAAGAAAGAGGCTGAATGAAACATGCAGGACGGATCATTGCTAATGTACTTCTGTCAGGTTGGGGTGAGAGTTTTAACAAATCTGATGAATCAATTTCACCCAACATAGAAAGAAAGAAACACATCTCCAGCGTAGTCGGCGTGCTTGTAATTGTCCGACTACTTGCGTATGTTCACAGACTTAAAGGTTGAGAAGTTCTGTGCCACAAATGCTCTGGATATCTCTTGACTTGCTGTGCTGAAAACATGCTCATTTTATGCAATACTTTAAAATGATTGCAGGTTAGGACCCATTCCTATCAACCACCATTCGGTTATAACATTAACGTACACAATCTAAAATTAAAACAGCCAACGACAAGTACTGCAATTGTCACTCTGTATTTGCAAAGTGTTTCAATTTATTCATAATTAATCCCTCACACTGTTCATTCCAAATGCGGAATTAAGCAGTACCACATGTATTGATTAGAAAGTCCGCTTGAACAGAGGAGTTAATCAATTGTTGCTGTATGTGATGGGTCGGTGAAGCATTTAATCTGAAATCGTTAATCATGATATCCTTTCATACTTACTGTGTAAAACGGTGTCAAACGATAATGATGGAGCCTTACCGAGGTGTGCATGAATTGCTGTGTTGCTTTTAATTTGGTTCTCACGAGTATTCTGAGCTTGATTAAAAAAAAGCAAAGGGACCCTGTTGTAAACATTTGTGAATATGGAGACAAACCTGATAAGAGTTGAAAGCAATAGTGAGAAAATTGGAAGCCGGGGAGTTGTTACAAGGCCTGGAGACTCCAGAAATTACTGTTGCAGAGTGCACACACTGTTTTCTGGATGATATAACATACTTTAAAAAGCTTTTAAAGCGATGCATTGTTGTCCTCCTTGGCATGCTAATTTAAGAGTTTAATTTGTTGTGGTGGAATGGAGAAAAAAAAGCCAGGGGTGGTTGAGGGGAAGTCATTGTAGGCTTCAACCGACTGGATGTGTTGAAAGGCGTTATAAAGAAGATACGGTAATTAGCGCCACAGGTTAAGCGTCATTAATCCTCACCTAGTAATTAAAACTGAAAGGTGTGATGCAGTGCCATGAGCTCACTGCTCGACTCAAAAAGGCTCAAAACAGTCGCTTCATTTTCTAGCAAATCCATCAGATTGAGTTATAACATATTGGGACTCCAATTATTTCAATCACTAATTAGCACCTTTTTATGAGCTCATGTTTTTTTTCTTGCAATATTTTGCCATTGGAGAAAGTAGCAAGTCGACAATTGATGTTGAAACGGTGCCATCAAAATTAAAGTTTCAATGATGATAACGTCTCGTCCGTCATGATTATCCTCAGCCCTGAAGGACCGCCCACCGCCAATCATCCGTCAAGGCCCCTACAACCAAACACAGGCATTAGGGAGTGTGACAGTACTCAGGTGTCAGGCTTCAGGGGAGCCACAACCCACGATTACCTGGCGAAAGAACGGCATCAGTCTTCTTGGCAAAGACACGCGGTTTTCGCTGCTGGAACACGGCAGCCTTCAAATACAGAGTGCCAAGGTGAGTTCATTCACCCTCATTATTTTTACAGTATTTACATTTCTACACTAACTGAGTAAACTCTGAGGCGCACCTTTAAACGTTAAGATAGCTCAGTTGTCAGTGTCAGAGGAAATCATTAAAAATATATTTGTTGTTGTATTTGTGGGCTAAAAACATTCCACATCGTGCTGAGAGCTCTATCAAATAACTTGACTCTGATGAAGTGATATTTACATTTGAATTGAATTTACACTACGCAGCATGTCTGAATTGTTTCTGAATTATTCTTGAATTCCCTCTTAATTGCCTCCAAAGAGATGCAATTGAATCAAACCATAGATTCATTGTCCAGTTTGTATCGCTTATATGACACCATAAAGCCACTTAAAGTTGACAATATCTAAATTATATTTTATTTTCTAATTAAAATGTTATGTAACAGAGCATTAGCATTATCTTTTTTTCACAATTTCAACTGTGAACCGTATCAGTGTCTGTGAAAATCTAATCGCATTGTCTCTATAGGGGATGAAAGATTTATTGACACAAACAAAGGGTTCCTAATGAATCTCTTTATCACAAATAAAGTAGCTCGCAGCTTAATCAAGTCAATCTATTGCGCATACAAGAATAAGTTGTTAAAGACTGCCGTTTGGTTGGAACCATGACCGTACCAACCTGATTCAAGGACTCAAGGACAAGAACTGTTAAAGGCATTCTTACGGAGCTGATATAATGGAGCGACTTAAATATGCAGGGTCCTGTCTCTGTGTCAAAGTGCTCCGCTTATGTCGCTCACCTCCTCGAGAGAGTGAGAGAACCCAACTGCCTGCGGTCCCAAAGGCTTTGCCAATATGAGAAGATGATCATATCACTGCTTCAGTATTTCCTGTGTCAGCACTCCTGATGATAATGTTGATGGTTCTGGGAATGGAGGACGACTATTATTGGAGAAAATCAATTAAGGAAATTAATGTCAGCTTTTACTGTGCTCTTCTTTTTTTTTTCATTGGGTGGCTTTAAGGTTTTCTCTCATCCACTCTCAAGCTTGTCTCGAGCCAAATGCAGGCCAGTGAAGGTTAATGCATTTTTACTGTACTACTAGCTGCAAACCTCCTTCCGACTGATGCAAGAGCTTGTAGCAACCAACTGGGATCACAGTTGCAAAGACGATTCGATTCACGCTCGCACACCTACAGAACATGTCTGCAAGCTATGCTTTTTGCAGTTTGGATGACCAAAGAATGCTGAGACATCTGCGATTAGAAAAATAGAGTACCAAAAGCTTAAAAAATATTTGCACGCCAATCCCAACATCTTTTACTATGTAAATTAAAATTTACATTCAAGCAAGAAAATGTAAACACTGTTTGATAATCATCATTTTGTTTTTCTTCTTAGCTCTCTGATTCTGGTTTGTACACGTGTGTGGCAACCAGCTCCAGTGGAGAAACATCATGGAGTGCTTACTTGGATATCACAGGTATGCAACAGAAAACGGTTGCAGTTGCTATGTAACTTTGCTTCATTTGCATTTTGGGGCTTGTATTATTATTTTTTTTACTTTTTCTTTGTCAGATTCCACTGACCCCATTGACTTCCTGTCCACCAACCTGACAGCCCTACCGGGGCCGCCCTCCAAGCCAGAGGTCACTAATGTCACCAAAAGCAGCATCTCGTTGTCATGGGAACCGGGGCCAGAGGCTGGCTCCCCGGTGTCCTCCTATGTCATTGAGGCCTTTGGGTACGTCTGTGACCCATGGCCGTCAGCCATGTTTAGTGACCCCAAAAAAAAGCAGATGGGAGGGGGTTGTTTAAAGCAGACCAAATAGATAGTCCAAGTCGCGAAGATTTAACTGTTAAACAATAGTCACATTTATTTGTTTTACCTACCTTTTGGTGTGCACTTCAATTTTCTGTCTGGTAGATACAAAAAAAGTATTCTCTCCAGTTCATGTGAGTTAATCTTGCTTTCCCAACAGCCAGTCAGTAAGTAACAGCTGGCAGACAGTGGCAGACCATGTGAAGACCACCGAGTTCACCGTCAGTGACCTACGACCGAATACTGTTTACCTGTTCATTATCAGGGCAGTCAGTGTTCAGGGGCTGGGAGACCCGAGCCCCATGTCTGAGCCTGTGCGGACACAAGGTACCAAAAAAAAAAAAATCTCAAGGATAGTCCTTAGAAATAAGCCACACAAATGTAAATCACTTGCTCTTCTTGCTGTTGCAGACATTAGTCCAACTGCGCAGGGAGTGGATCATCGTCACGTACAGAAAGAGTTAGGGGACGTGGTGGTCAGCATGCATAACCCCGTAGTTATCAGCTCCACTTCAGTGCAAGTCACATGGACTGTAAGGACACAGCATTAAGATACTGTTCCCAGCTACATGACGAGAAGCTAACTTATCTCTTCTTTCAGGTGGACAACCCATCCCGATTTATTCAAGGATACCGTGTTCTGTACCGGCAGACATCGGGGCTGCCTTCCCCAGGACCATGGCAGATCCAGGACTTAAAAGTCTCCTCACAGAGGGACATGACTCTTTTGGGCCTGAAGAAAGGAATTGTCTATGAGATTAAAGTGCGACCGTACTTTAATGAGTTTCAAGGCGCGGACAGTGAGTCCATGACTGCGCGGACTATGGAAGAAGGTAAATAATTGTGCACATCGCTCACATCTAGCGCTTATTATGTTCAGGATTGATAATGATTTGATGTTGAAAAATGATAGCTGACAATCCTTGGGTAAAAATCCAATCCTAACTTTTTCCTCATGTAAAAAGATCAGTATACATGATAACTAAGCTGGCGCTAAACTGGCTATTAGAAAAAATAAAAGTTAAAGTCCCAATGATCATCGTCACACACACATCTGGGTGTGGTGAAATTTGTCCTCTGCATTTAACCCATCCCCATGTGATTTTGATCCATCCCCTGGGGGAGAGGGGAGCAGTGAGCAGCAGCGGTGCCGCGCTCGGGAATCATTTGGTGATCTAACCCCCCAATTCCAACCCTTAATGCTGAGTGCCAAGCAGTGAGGCAATTTTTATAGTCTTTGGTATGACCCGGCCGGGGTTTGAACCTACAACCTTCCAGTCTCAGGGCGGACACTCTACTACTAGGTCACTGAGCTGGTTACCCTGGAAGTTGTTTTTTTTTAGTCGGATTTGATTTGATAAAATAGTATTTCCGACCGTTAATGCTGGATCAAATCAAAAGTGGTGTTATTTCCAGTGGACAAATCTGGGAGCAGATCTACAGACTGGCTTTCTGGTGGGTGTGACGATAGGGAGTGTATCTCCAAATGTATTTGCAACCTGGCCAGGTGCTGCATCAGCCGAAGCGGGCAGGGGTCCAGCTCGCACTGAGAGCTTGTCAAGATAAGGCCATTAATGTGAACGAAATATCCAACTTGCAGAATTTATGTTTCATGGCAACACATAAGAGGGTCTATCTGGGATTTTGAACACGCACGTCTGCAAAAAAAAAAAAAAAAAGAAAAGAACCTTACCTCACTGGAGCCCAATTAAAATGGCCACACGGGATTACTGAAGGATTTTTCCAACTGAGGTAGCAATTTTACTTCCTCTGGATCCTGGAAAAGGTATTAAGGAACAGAAAAAATGTCCATTAATCTAGAGCCAGAAATGGATTGCACAGCAGAATCTTTTCAGAAAAACACTTATTATCTGCCTGTGGCAGATATTCACAGCATTTGTTGAACATTGTGGGGGGGCTCTGAAGGCTAACAGAGAAAGCACATGGTCAGGTGTTCAACTCTTAAAGCACAGTTTAAATTTAAATATGTCACGTGGCTAATGTTGGCAGCAAAGAAGGAAGACAATGTGATACTTTTCCCCATTACCATCACAAATGTGAGGGTGGGGGCGTAATTCACATCTCAAGTAGCTTGCGCGATGGGCTCATTAGCAGAGCAAGTTATGTTTACCAGATTGCATCCTGCAAAGAAGCAAATTAAGCAGCTTTAGCACATTTTGTTCTTGTGGCTACGATTTGGTGGTACGCATCATTTAGATCAGCTGTGTATTTATTTGCAGGCACTACATATTATTAAGGAGCATATTTGTTTGGATTTGGTGATATCGTCCTGATTCAATGTTTGAATATTAGTATTTATTATGATTAACTATTCATTCATTGGCAGACAGACTCAGATATTCTATGTGTGGAGAATTCAAAACAAATCTACAATTTCAACCATTTCGAGATAATGAGCATTGGTGACATTCTCCCTCCCCCTTTTGTCAACTGCAAACATCAAGTCACAGTGAGCATTTTGCCGTGCAGCCAGGTGGCGGACAATACAATCACATCATGGCCCACCTCCTTTGCACATCTCTGCAATGTTGTACATATCAGAGCGTTGCCTAAAGATAGCATTATTATTTTCTATCTTTTTAATTGGGTTTTTGCTCATCTAAAGAGTCGAATGGAAAGTATGGGCCCCAAGCAGTTTAATGGTCCATTCTGAGAAGATTATGTGTTAAATTGCATAGATTATAGTGTTGGAACCCAGCTGGCCACAATCTCATTATATCTCATGTGGGTCAACAGTCCAGGTAGCAACATGTCGAAATTAATTTGAATTTTCCTTGCAAAGCATTACATGTAAAGATAAAGATAAAGCACAATGACCATTTCTATTTATTTAATTTTCTTTTTGACCCATCAGCACCCGGTGCACCCCCACAGCAAGTGACAGTGTTGACTGTAGGAAGCAATAATAGCACCTCCATCAGCGTGTCATGGGACCCTCCACCCTCTGAGCAGCAGAACGGCATCATCCAGGAATACAAGGTAGAGTCGGTGTGATTGGACAAAAACGTCCTGATACATTTGAATATATATTGTAACCTTCAAATGGATTCTCTCAACCTGTTTGTCTTTGTCAGATCTGGTGTTTGACTAATGAAACCCAGTTTCATGTCAATAAGTCTGTGGATGCAACCATCCGTTCAGTGGTTGTCGGGGGTCTGCAGGCTGGAGTGCAGTACCGCGTGGAGGTTGCTGCAAGCACCAGTGCAGGGGTGGGGGTCAAGAGTGTGCCCCAGCTCATCACCTTGGGTAATCCACTCGTACACGCACGCGCACACACAAACTCAAGTCGGGATAAAATGACCAAATAATGGGGAGACCAAGGTGTCCATCATGGTTTGGGGTCTGAGAAAATGATTTATCAATTTAGCACCCTGCAGAAAGAAGATTGCTCTTTACACTGTGGACATCTGCTGAAAAATCAATAGTGGTTCATTACATGTAGTGTTTGGTAACACTGCCAAGTACTGTTAGCCGTATCAATAATCCACTTCAATATATGGGCTGCAGTCACTAACAAAGTAGAATGATTTTTTTTTTTTTTTTTTTTTTTTTTTTGCTGGAGCTTATCAGCCTATCACTTCTTATAAAATAGCAAAAGGATGCTCAGACTCTATAAGCCCAGAGTCAATATTGGAGCCCAGGACAGATGCTCCTCATCTATGACTCTTGACTGATAAATAATAACAGCCTTAACAGACAGGGGAAGGGAAACACAAGCCTGTGGGCTGCGGTTTAATGACGTGTGTGCGTGCGCGCGCATGTGTGTGTGTGTGTGTGCGCGCGCGCGTGTTTGTGTGTGCATGTGTGTGCGCGCGTGCGTGCGTGCGTGTGCATGTGTGCGTGCGTGCGTGCATGTCAGTGTCAGGATTGGGGGTTCCTGCTGGAGACTGTGAATCTAATTTCACAGCACAGTAGCTGCAACATAAAATCAAACTCTGTCAGAGCTGCTCCGTCAATCTCGTGTCTTTTAGGTTCAACTTGATAAGTGCTCTGCTGAATTGATTAACTCTGCCTGTATATTGAATGCACTGATGCTGTTTATTTGTATTTAGTTATTTTATTTATTGTTTTCCAAGCCTCCAAGTTAGTTTTTTTTTTTTGTTACATGTAATATTTTTGTCCGGTGACACTACTGACATGCTCCACTTCCCATGTAAACGTTTTATTTGTATGTCTTTATTTTTACGTATTTTTCCATTGGGGGTCCCCAGGTGCAGAACAGAGGGATGTAATGACGGGATCGGAGGGCAACAATAGCATCTCAGATGTGGTGAAACAGCCGGCCTTCATCGCGGGGTTGGGCGGAGCCTGCTGGATTGTTCTCATGGGTTTCAGTGCCTGGCTTTACTGGAGGAGAAAAAAGAGGAAAGGACTCAGCAACTATGCAGGTAAAAAAAAAATCAATTTACATGGTTCCGCATCGATACGGAATCTCAAAGCTCATTTGGTCTCTCGCCCCAATGAGACTTGATGTCATCACAGATTTGACTCCATTTGAGCTGGCTAAAAGGCAGAACGATATGAATATATTCAACACTGGTGGAAATAGGCTGTATTTACTTTTACCCACTGTGCATTGGTGTGCATCAAATGTGCCACGCTCTATCAGTGGCGTGCTTCAGCACTGTCATACATTCATGCGAGATAAGTCATTTAACATCACCTCCCATTATCAGACCTTTGACAGCGTTGTTTGCACATTAACATGAAGCACATCTAGGTTTAAAGATGAAATGTATATTTTTAGCCATTTGGTGAGAATGGCCATTATCATAATTTGTATTCCAGCAGTGACTTGGTTTTCGGGTTTAAGAGGGATTTACATAATTGAGTGATGCATCTGATCCCTTTTCTCAATCTCAATTAAAAATATTATTGTACAACAATAAATAAATCAATGAATAAATAAAACAAATAAATCTGACTTAAATGGTTTGCTTCATCAAAATGAAATGTCATACTCTGCCTGGCGTAAACATGATTAATCCTGACAATACACAGACAGGCTGAAATTCCTCAATAGCTGTTCTGATTTGTGTATGAGTGGAATCTGTTTTGCCCTTTTTGATATGCATTACTCTTTTTTTTATCATTGCAGTTCAATCTTTCACTTTTACCCGAGCAGGTATGCATTTACACTGTGATTTATATACTGTAATTTAGCAGCAATATGTATGTATTCTTGTATGTGAATATCAAATTGACTTGTGTGTTTTTTCCCCCTCTTTACTTTTAAGTCACATTCCAAAGAGACAGAGGTCTGATCAGAAATGGAAGGTGAGTTGTTTTTACTTTCTAGAATGACCTTCACTCTGTCTACCTTCTCAATAAGTACTAATTTTAATGCCTTAACACAAGTCATTTCCTGAATCCAGAATTAGAATTTGCCAATCTTTCCTTCTCAGACTAGTGTGTAATTTTCACTGATGTACTGTACACTCGATCATCAATCACCCCTTTCCTTATGAATGCTGCTAATTAATGAAGGCAGGCTGCCGTATTTCTTCATTGCTAATATAAGGGCGAGCGAAGAGGTCATGAGACGACGGGAGAGGTGATGAATGTGCTATTTAAAAAAAATGTCAACCTATTTGACTTTGTGCTCCTTCATAAAAGTTTGAAAGAACAGCGTTCGAAACTCTCTGATTTATGGTTGAGGTAGTCATGAGCCAGAAATTTCCCGAACAATACATTCGTACAAAAAAAAAAAAGCTCTGGCAACTTCTTTAGTTGGCTGCAAGAAAACATGCTCATGACAATAAAAGGGTCTTAATCTGAATCTCAATCTTAATTAGAAATATGTGCTTGCTAAAAAAATCTTAAATTATGCCTCATTATGAGTGTTTCGATTTACCCAAAAGTAGGCCAATCATTTGAGCGGAAAAGGAAATAGATAAGAAAGCACAATTAATGCAACGCCAGCTAAACAATCAGATAATTCCATCGCCATGATGGACTAAAATAAACATCCCGACAGATTAATAAACACACAAACGCACGCACACGTTGTTACGGTAACATTGGCACGTGCTTCATAGATGTATGCAAATGTGTATTTTACAATGGAAATTATTGATATAATTGTTAAACACCTTTGAGCTATTACCAAGTCAGCTGTAAACAATTCCCTTGGTTCTCGGCGAGTCAGGCCCAGTGGAAAATTCCCTGCGTGTACGAGCGCATTAAGTCAACATGCGACCAGGACGCGTGAACCATGCATATGTTTTGTCATTTTTACGCCATGCAAGTGTTTTTTCCTCCCTGATTTGCTCCTCACAACTTTTATTTTCTCAAGTCAATGCTTGTATACATTACCACTGTATTTCACAGCAACAAAGTCAGCGCCACATTTCCTAAACCCCCGATGGTCCTTTTCTGTCTCTGTTGCCATGGAGACAATGCAGCCATGTAGTTGCTCTGCCAGAGGCGGTCCATGATTCTCAATTTAAAATGTAAATTTTTGTTGTGCTAAGGCTATAAAGCGGATTAAGTGTGTATTCAGGCCTGCCTGGTTTCTCCTGGGAGAGTTTTGGCTTGTGGAGTTGAAGGGGAGGCAGAAGTCTAATATATAGACCTGCCATGTTATGCCCCGCATGTTTTCTGCACTCTTGTTTGTGCTTCAGGCTTTTTTTGATTGACTAAAATATATTCACTTTGGGTGCATTTTATTTTTAACACAGTAGGAAAAACAACATTATTAAAATACATGCTGATATTTATTTTATCATATAAGCCTCTAATCTGCTAAGGTCTTCCTTTCTCTGTGAACATCCATCCCTCAGCCGTCCAGGGCTGTTGAAAGCGGGTGACCCTGGTCTACCCTGGCTGGCGGACTCGTGGCCCTCCACAAGCCTTCCAGCAAACGGAGGATTGGGAAGTCCGAAAGGCAGCAGTAACTTTGGCCGAGGAGGTAAACATGGCTGGCTGATGGGAGTTCTAGCGCGCGTTGCCCGGTCCGACAGTTTTGATGTTCGTCATTTGTTATTCACAGTGACAAGGCCTGACATTAAAACAAACACGCAGAGAAATTAAAAGTGCCTTTGAGGGCTACACTTTGCTAATGTGATTTGACAAGCCTGATATTTGGGATTCAATTTGTGTTATTACATTGACTTTTTGCCCCCGATTTCTCTCCTGCTCTGCTTTTGTGTGACGAGTTTGAGACTTTAATAAGGCTTTACATGCATCCTGCGTTTGCATGTTCGTCAAGCTCAGGAGAGGTCTGGTCAGCTGGAGGGCTGAGCATCATCATGTGAGCACTCCACCGGGCTTCCTCAGCATGATGCATGTTAATTATGGTTGCAGACCATCACTTCCATTCAGATCAAGTCTATTTACGAGCTGTTTTTGTTTAACAAATGGGGAGAGCAAGAGCAGCGGGGAGCATTAATGACCTTAAAGATTGTTAAAATCATGTCATCTAATCTGTGGATGATCCCTGTAACGCCTGGCTTCTTTGTCGTAGATGTCTTACCATCCGCAGCGGTGGAGAAGACAGGCACCATGCTGTCGGATGGGGCCATCTACAGCAGTATTGACTTCATGGGGAAAGCTGCTTACAGCAGCCCAGTGCAAGACAGCCAGCCCACCCCCTATGCCACCACCCAGATACTGCAGTCCAACAGCTTCCACGAGTTGGCTGTAGACAGACCAGATCCACGCTGGAAGGCTTCTCTGCAGGCCCAGCAGGAAATAGCCAACCTGGGCTACTCACTTACTGATAGACGCCCGGCCACCGGTACAATTTTGTGCTTTTTTTTTGCATGAGTGCTTGAGAGAATTGCCCAGGAAGAAAATAGTGTGTGACGGTTATTTTTTTAGAAGTACAATTCCTGCAAGGGAGTTGGCAAACGGAGCCATAGAAAGTGCAAAATGGAAAAGAGTGTATTTATTTACATATTCACTGCAAATGAACCCTTAGGATAATGCTCTTAATTAGTCTGCCATCTTCATCAGAGTTCTACCCTGGGAGCTTATCTAGCCCAGAAATGTCAGACAATCATGACGCATTTCTTTGGGTTAACTTGATTGGCAATGCGTTATGAGTTGTGTATAGGCTACTGTGTTCGCATAGTCAGTAGCATCATGGAGGCATTTCTGTGCGCGCTTTTGACGATTCACAATAAGCTTTGTGCTCAGCTAAATGTCACGATGCCCAGAGATAAAGCAGAAGAAGCTTTACGGAAGAGGGTCGCCTCAGGTTTTGATGCCTATTTAAGAAATATCATAACATTTTGAAATCATCGTATGCCTTCAGCATACACAAAGGTGGTTGATGAATACAAAAGGTTGGATGGAAAAATATAGACTAAAAGCCAATTCTGGGTGCGTAGAAACGGGTTAACTGGAATCTGCTAGCATGGCACCAAACAAAAACACTTAAATCTTGTTACCCACCCTCAGGTGCAAAGGTAGGGAAGAAAAAGAAGGTGAAAGGTGGAACAAAGACCCCTAAATCCAACGGGACATGTTGGGCGAACATGCCCCTGCCTCCACCACCCATGCACCCTCTGCCTGGAACTGAGGTTGACCTTGACCATTACCCTCAGGAAAGCCACAGAGGAGGGTAAGATGTGTTCACATCTCATCAGTTGATTCACATGCAAACATGAAACAACAAGCACACTTCTAAGCTCACACAGAAACAGAGGTCAGATCACCACCACCTGTGTCCCCGTCATTCCAACATTGATATTTTATGTTTGTTTTTTTTCAGCGTTCATGTTGTGTGGTATTCTAACTCTCTACCTACCAGATACGACAACAACAGTTGGGCCCCGCCTCTCTCGCTCCCTTCTTACCGTCACCAAAGTTTGGAGAAGGATGTTGAGGAAGAAAGGGGACCTACTCCACCTTTAAGAGGAAGAGCCTCCTCACCGGCGACTGCAGCATCTTACAACCAGCCTTCGTCGTCTCTCAGCTCAGCCCACCATGAGGAAATGCAGTCGATTTTGCAAGCCCATTTGGATGAGCTAACCAGAGCTTACCAGTATGAAGTTGCCAAGCAAGCATGGTAAACAGCATTACCGGTTTTAAGTTGAATTTGATAGAAGGGAAAAAGTGCATACGTCTTGGACAGATGAGCATAAAGCCTATCAGACGGTGGCTGTACACCTCCAGCCAATGTCGCAATCTTCCATCCATAATGATTCTAATGGAACCTTGCAAACAACATAATGGTGGACATGCATGCAACGGAATACGTGGGTTTATAAAAGCTCTCTGGTCTAACGTCAGTAAATAGAGTTGATAATTAGGCATGCATTGCCTTGATGGCAGGCGGAGAACTGTCATGCAGAACAGCTGTAGAAGAGATAAAAGCCGTGTTGGTGACAGCCTTTGACCACCCAGATACCCTTTATCCACTCCATTTAGAACCCCACTGTTTGCATGCCACCCACCACCACCAAGCATGTAATCAGTTAAGTGTCTGCAGACTTTTCGGATGTGCACTCCTTCTGCATCCTGGTCTTTTTGTTGCTTTATATGTAATCCTTGTGTTAGATTTCTTATAAATCCTTTTTTATCTATTAGGAACATGAAGAGCAATTCAAACATGTCCAATACTACCATTCCTCCGATGGACTTTATGTCTTCAACACTGGGCTCAGATTTGGGAGACACCCGCCTCTCCGAGGATGAAGAGGAAGACAGATACGCAATGGTGTCAAAGAATTTGTGCAGCTTTGATTACACTCCTGGACAAACTATGGATAACCTTGAGGTCTCAGGTACGTTGACACTGTGAAGGCAAACCAACAACTTAGGTGGCACGTCTAACAACCTCATTTGGATTCAGTGCTGACATGGGATTTGTTTTGTTTGGGTAGACGCGTCTGTGTGTGTGCTGATTATGTCAGGGTCACATTAACTGGGTTGATTCAGTCTGTTAGTGTATTCGGCAGTCACATTGACAGCTTGTCACGTGGGGGATTTTGTTGTGGTGGGGTGCAGGCAGAAGGCAAGAGACATGAGCACAGGTAGTCCGTTTTTCCGTGATTGGCCACCCGTCTGTCATCAGTCCGTCGTTATATTAAGACAAACCAAAACTGCATCTGTCATCGTTATCTTAACCGTGCTTCTATCATCGGAAAATTTAGAGTTTGACACGGCTTTTTTAGGAATATTACCCAGCCTGTTAATCTGTCATTGTTGTTTTAACCGTGATTCTCTCATTGCTAAATCACATATTGTCTCCATAATTTTAGGAATAGTCAGATATTGCTCATCTTTTTCTTGAAATAAAACCTACAATCATCTTCTAAAGTATCCACATTCAAATGAGGTTCCTTTCTGTCACTGTACAGTAAATATTTGTTAAAGTTCAATCTTGACGGGTTTCTAGAATTCCTTTGAAGTTATTTAAGAACATCAAAACCATAACACTGTATATATAAGTGCAGCGCTCTGCTGAAAAGTTTGATATTTTAAAGTTATAAATAGGATTCCTTTCTGCACAGAGAAACAAGACAACGTCTCCCACAGGGATTAAAATACATCATTTTTGATGCATTTGTTTGATGGGGTAACAGGAGGACTCGTAGTCCATCTTAAATATTTGTTTTTATCATTTAATATGCTATTGTTGAACAAAATACAGATCAGTGGGACTAAAAATAATCACATATATTAGCAATGCAAACAGTAATTATTGTTTGCTCGGCTGTCAGATTTGGTGCGAACAAAGCCACGATTGATGCGACAATTTTCGTTTTTATACTTGAGCAACACTGACCTTGTTTTCAGTCAACCTATAATCTGAGATTTCTTATTCAGAAAGACAAATATTCATTTTTATTTGTAGGTAAAGGCACGCAGCTGTGTCGTTCAGACAGCCCCGGTACAGCAGATTGTGGTCCGCAGAACACACACAGCCTTGGTCACAAGAGGGTACAACTAACCGGCCTCAAATCACAATCAAACAAGGTTGGGACACTGCCCAGACGAAAAGACACTCATCAAGAAGGTAAGCTAAGTCTTCCTAAATTTCAGATGCATTAGACTGGAACATTAACATGTCCCCGTTGTTTTCCAAATGTGTCTATCCACTCAGCAACCCATGCACCTCAAGTGAAGGGCCTTCACAGTACCAGTTCCCGCATGAACAGCTCATGGGCCAGTGCGGCCTCGGAGCCTCCAGAGGAGTGCATGGTGACCGTTTCCACGCTAGAGCGGCAGCACATGGGTTCCTGGGGCGACACCTCAGCATCCAACAGGGCCACGCTGAGTCGAGCTTCCCACAAGAGACCTGCCGCAGAAGCGTCCCACAACGGGCATCTTCTCTCAAACAGCAAAGAGAAAAGGGATCACTGTGAGTGTCAACTATAGTATGTTGTGTATTTGTGGTGCTGCGGCTGCCGTCGTATGTTGGAGCTGTCATGACTGCCTTATCTATGTATGCTGCCTATATACGCTATATGGGCTGATGACTAACAGGTATGCACATAAAATTGCAGCAGACAAGATTTTTTTTCCATTTCAGCTTTTGCAAGTTTAATGGCCAGTTATTCCACTTTACCACATTGTGTGATAATACTGCACCTCAACCGCTTTTGAAGATGCAGTCAAAGCAATATTCTTGCTGAGATTTTATACTGCTCTCTTGCTCTTTCAGAATCTGTTGGATACATTTCCCTGCACACCTTGTTTCCAAGTGCTCTGAGATTGTCTCTCTGTGAGTGACTCGCAATGATGATTGGAAGCCAGAGAGACGACAGGATGAAGTCAAAGGAACATGCAAATGAAAATAAAGAACTGTAAATTTCATGTACAGGACACAGACACCAAACTCACAATGTTCCCTTCATAGCCCCTATTTGAAATGAGTAAACTGTGTGGCCACTTCTGTTACGTATCTCTCACTTGGTGTACAGTAATTCACACAGAAGATTGAAAAATCACAACAAAATGACAAATGAAAATGAAAAAGGACTTGCATAATTTGTAAATACATTTTGTATGTATCTGTATACTTTTCTTTTGCTTTGCTATGCAAGCTACCCTAATGTCCGTCTTTTTTTATCTATTTATTACGTTGACTCATTTTTCATTGGCGCTCAAACCATTTGCTTATCTTGATGAAGCTACTGTATTATTGTACTTTGCACAGAGCGTTTTGGTGGAAATAAGCACAAACCCATTGTTTGCAAAGCCGAAGAGAAGAATCATGACGTTGGGGATACTTGAGCATTGAAAAGGGAGTAACAAAGGTGATAATGCGGTTTTTAATAAGCCAAGAAACGGTGTTATGTAATATTTGCTTTGAATTTTATGATGCATTAACGACTACTTGCAAAATGTTCCACTTTTATGGTAACAAAGCAACACATCACCTGTGATATCCAAAGCAAGGCAAATGGGTATTGTGTGTGTGTGTGTGTCCCTTCACGCCCTTTCCTTGAAAGTATGTTAATATAATATACAGTATATATATTTATTACTTTGGGTACTTCATTTTCAATTGCTTACAATGATATGATAAGAGTGCAATATTGAAAACACGATGCTATACAGTAGATTGTAATGCTCTGTTTTAAATACCGATATTTGGCAGAACAAAATTCTGATAACCGACTAATCGGTTAATTTTTTTTTACTTTGCTTTATGTCTTTGTATTTGTTTAATTTAACAACAGAGGGAAAGATCGTCAATTTCTTTGTTTTCGGGGGTGTTTGAATGTCATATTTGTATTATGTTGTAGCTGTTAATGTGTATGAAAAAAGGAACACAATCGGCAAATTTTGCTGATTAAAATGTCTAATATGGGCTGATTAAATCATGTGAATCAGTCAGATGTATGGTACAAACCCCAATCCCAATGAAGTTGGGACTTTATAGTAAAACATACCGTATTGGCCCCAATATAACACGGCCCTGATTATAAGAGGACCCCCTCTTTTCCAAGATTCAAGTTTGAAAAAATACTTTTTGAATACCAAATTTAATTTTTATATAGAAAATAATTACAGTACATCTGAAACAAATGATTATAAAATATATTCAAGAGAAAAAGCATGTTATTTTGCCTCATTCAAATCATGCAAAAACTGTCTATCACATGTTAATATCTGAACATTTAAATATTTAAACTAAAGTGCAATCACATAGCTACCGCTATTCTTATTTTTCTTCTTCGTGACAGGGGTTCGCTTTGGCCTGGGGAGTTGAGTTCAGCATTCGCTTTAAATATATCTGGCACCATCAAGCGTTGTGAATGGGTATAATGTCTAGACCCCGAATGTAAGACGATCCCCACTTTTTCAGTCTTATTTCAATGCAAAAAACACCGTCTTATGTTCGGGCCAATACGGTAATTAAAACTGGAATACAATGATTTGCAAGTTCAATGTTGAAACTGATGAACTTTATTGTTTTGCAAATATTCACTTTTATTAATTTGATGCCTGCAACACATTCCATAAAATGCTGTGACAGGGGCATGTTTACCACAGTATTCCATCATCCTTTTGGAACTGAGGACATTACTTGGTGGAGCTTTGGAAGTGGAATTGTTTCCCATTCTTGATTCAAAGCTTAAGTTGCTTAACATCAAACACTGTAGTATTTTGGTTTTGGATTGTTTATTTCTGGTAATGGGAATCTTTACCTGCCAGACTGGTTTGCCCTCAGGAATACACAACCACACACAGTAGGGGCAATTTTCAATCCTTTGATGCAAAATAAAATGTGTATGTGAAAATGAGCAATGTTTCCTTCCATTTATTCTACTTGCCATTCAAAACTGTTGAAAATTGCTTTATTGTATACAGAAAAATACAAATTTAGTGATGTATTTGTATTTGGACAATCTGAAGCGAAACCAATGATGGTTAATCTTTCTTTATTCAAAGTAATTCAGGAGTATCTGTTTTTTTATCATATGCAGTTAGAATTATTGTGCTGGGTTGGCCTGGTTTTATTGATCTATTCTTATTTCATTCCTTAAAAGCAGCTTATGAAAAATTCATCCACAAGGCTGACAAATGCAAGTGCTATAGTAGAATTTAAAATGCATCATCACACGGTCACTTTGTAAAAGGCATCACAATGAATGTGATTTTGCACAGCCTCGCCCATTACAAGCTCTGACTGCCACATTGTATAAATATAAAAAGATAACCCAAAACACGATTCTGTCTCAGCCGTCTCATGAATTTTGTTTGGCACGTATGCTATGGCTTGGTTGAAAAATCACATTGTTTCTCGTTAAACGAGAGCCAGCAGAGATTTGCTTTGGTTAGCTTGAGGCTATCTGTGAAATCCTGTCTATAACAATGTCTCCAGATTGATCGACCGAGATCAGAGATTGCAGATATTGTGCAAAAAAATAGGAATTATTGGCTACACCTCACTAATGCTTTAAATCCAGGTGGGTTGCATTTTTCACAAGTAGTGTGAAGACACAGAGTGAGTATTTTTTTTCTCTTGTCACAACTTGGCTGAGAAAATAAAAATTGTTAAAAACAGTTGTCAGATGTGTTCCAAAGACAATCATTTGATATCAATATTTTAAACTTACAACACTTTGTAAAACCTTTTGGGTTATTTTGAAAGCATTATCCATCCATCCATCCATCCATCCATCCATCCATCCATCCATCCATCCATCCATCCATCCATCCATCCATCCATCCATCCATCCATCCATCCATCTTCTTCCGCTTATCCGGGGTCGGGTCGCGGGGGCAACAGCTTCAGGAGGGACTCCCAGACTTCCCTCTCCCCAGCCACTTCATCCAGCTCATCCCGGGGGATCCCAAGGCGTTCCCAGGCCAGCTGAGAGACATAGTCTCTCCAGCGCGTCCTGGGTCGTCCCCGGGGTCTCCTACCGGTGGGACATGCCCGGAACACCTCCCCAGGGAGGCGTCCAGGAGGCATCCTGATAAGATGCCCGAGCCACCTCATCTGGCTCCTCTCAACGTGGAGGAGTAGCGACTCTACTCCGAGTCTCTCCCGGATGACCGAGCTTCTCACCCTATCTCTAAGGGAGAGCCCGGACATCCTGCGGAGAAAACTCATTTCGGCCGCTTGTATCCGAGATCTCGTTCTTTCGGTCACGACCCATAGCTCGTGACCATAGGTGAGGGTAGGAGCGTAAATCGACCGGTAAATTGAGAGCTTTGCCTTTTGGCTCAGCTCTCTCTTCACCACAACGGACCGGTACAGGGTCCGCATTACTGCCGACGCTGCACCGATCCGCCTGTCGATCTCACGCTCCATCCTCCCCTCACTCGTGAACAAGACTCCAAGATACTTGAACTCCTCCACTTGGGGCAGGATCTCATCCCCGATCCGGAGAGGGCATTCCACCCTTTTCCGATTGAGGACCATGGACTCGGATTTGGAGGTGCTGACCCTCATCCCGACCGCTTCACACTCGGCTGCGAACCGTTCCAGCGAGAGCTGGAGATCACGGCCTGAAGAAGCCAACAGCACCACGTCATCTGCAAAAAGCAGAGACGCGATGCTGAGGTCCCCAAACCGGACCCCCTCAACGCCTCGGCTGCGCCTAGAAATTCTGTCCATAAAAATTATGAACAGAATCGGTGACAAAGGGCAGCCTTGGCGGAGTCCAACCCTCACTGGGAACGAATCCGACTTACTGCCGGAAATGCGGACCAGACTCTGGCATCGGTGATACAGGGACCGAACCGCCCTTATCAGTTGGCTCGGCACCCCGTACTCCCGAAGCACCCTCCACAGAACCTCCCGAGGGACACGGTCGAACGCCTTCTCCAAGTCCACAAAACACATGTGGACTGGTTGGGCAAACTCCCATGCACCCTCGAGGATCCTGCCGAGGGTGTAGAGCTGGTCCACTGTTCCACGGCCAGGACGAAAGCCACACTGCTCCTCCTGAATCCGAGGTTCGACCTCCCGACGGACCCTCCTCTCCAGCACCCCTGAATAGACCTTACCAGGGAGGCTGAGGAGTGTGATTCCCCTGTAATTGGAACACACCCTCCGGTCCCCCTTCTTAAAGAGGGGAACCACCACCCCAGTCTGCCAATCCAGAGGCACTGTCCCCGATGTCCACGCAACGTTGTAGAGGCGTGTCAGCCATGACAGCCCCACAACATCCAGAGCCTTTAAGAACTCTGGGAGGATCTCATCCACCCCCGGGGCCTTGCCACCGAGGAGTTTTTTAACTACCTCAGTGACTTCGACCCCAGAGATTGGAGAATCCGCCTCAGAGTCTCTAGGCCCTGCTTCCTCAATGGAAGGCGTGTAGGTGGAATTGAGGAGGTCTTCGAAGTATTCTCCCCACCGACTCACGACGTCCCGAGTCGAGGTCAGCAGCACGCCATCCCCACTGTAAACAGTGTTGACGTTGCACTGCTTCCCCCTCCTGAGACGCCGGATGGTGGACCAGAATTTCCTCGAAGCCGTCCGAAAGTCATTCTCCATGGCCTCACCGAACTCCTCCCACGCCCGGGTTTTTGCCTCAGCAACCGCCGAAGCCGCGTTCCGCTTGGCCATCCGGTACCTGTCAGCTGCCTCCGGAGTCCCGCAGGCCAAAACGGCCCGATAGGACTCCTTCTTCAGCTTGACGGCATCCCTTACCGCCGGTGTCCACCAGCGGGTTCGGGGGTTGCCGCCACGACAGGCACCAACGACCTTACGGCCACAGCTCCGGTCGGCCGCCTCAACAATGGAGGCGCGGAACATGGTCCACTCAGACTCAATGTCCCCCGCCTCCCCCGGGACGTGGGAAAAGCTCTGCCGGAGGTGGGAGTTGAAGCTCTTCCTGACAGGAGATTCTGCCAGACGTTCCCAGCAGACCCTCACAGAGCGTTTGGGTCTGCCAGGTCGGACCGGCATCTTCCCCCACCATCGGAGCCAACCCACCACCAGGTGGTGATCAGTTGACAGCTCCGCCCCTCTCTTCACCCGAGTGTCCAAAACATGCGGCCGCAAATCCGATGACACGACTACAAAGTCGATCATCGAACTGCGGCCTAGGGTGTCCTGGTGCCAAGTGCACACATGGACACCCTTATGTTTGAACATGGTGTTCATTATTGAAAATCCGTGTCGAGCACAGAAGTCCAACAATAGAACACCGCTCGGGTTCAGATCAGGGGGGCCGTTCCTCCCAATCACGCCCTTCCAGGTCTCACTGTCATTGCCCACGTGAGCATTGAAGTCACCCAGTAGAACGATAGAGTCCCCAGAAGGAGCGCTCTCCAGCACTTCCTCCAGGGACCCCAAGAAGGGTGGGTACTCTGAGCTGCTGTTTGGTGCATAGACACAAACAACAGTCAGGACCCGTCCCCCCACCCGAAGGCGGAGGGAGGCTACCCTCTCGTTCACCGGGGTGAACCCCAATGTGCAGGCGCCCAGCCGGGGGGCAATAAGTATACCCACACCTGCTCGACGCCTCTCACCGTGGGCAACTCCAGAGTGGAAGAGAGTCCAGCCCCTCTCGAGAGGGCTTGTACCGGAACCCAAACTGTGTGTGGAGGCTAGTCCGACTATATCTAGTCGGAATCTTTCTGCCTCACACACCAGCTCGGGCTCCTTTCCAGCCAGAGAGGTGACATTCCATGTCCCAAGAGCCAGCTTCTGCAGCCGGGGATCAGACCGCCAAGGTCCCCGCCTTTGGCTGCCGCCCAGCTCACATTGCACCCGACCCCTTCGGCCCCTCCCACAGGTGGTGAGCCCATGGGAAGGGGGACCCACGTTTCCATTTCGGGCTATGCCCGGCCGGGCCCCATGGGCGAAGGCCCGGCCACCAGACGCTCGCCTTCGAGCCCCGCCTCCAGGCCTGGCTCCAGAGGGAGGCCCCGGTGACCCGCGTCCGGGCGAGGGAAAACTAAGTCCATTTATATTACTCATCATAAGGGGCTTGTGCAAAAAAATAGGAATTATTGGCTACACCTCACTAATGCTTTAAATCCAGGTGGGTTGCATTTTTCACAAGTAGTGTGAAGACACAGAGTGAGTATTTTTTTTCTCTTGTCACAACTTGGCTGAGAAAATAAAAATTGTTAAAAACAGTTGTCAGATGTGTTCCAAAGACAATCATTTGATATCAATATTTTAAACTTACAACACTTTGTAAAACCTTTTGGGTTATTTTGAAAGCATTATCATGAAAGCCTATGACAATGGCGGATTTTTCTTTGTATTATTATCCCTGAATATAACAATGCTACCAAGAATAAATTATAGCCACTGAGAAAATAAAAATTGTTAAAACAGTTGTCAGAAGTGTTATCGATGTTCTGTTCCAAAGACAATCATTTGATATCAATATTTTAAACTTACAACACCTTGTAAAACCTTTTGGGTTATTTTGAAAACATTATCATGAAAGCCCATGACCATGACGGATTTTTCTTTGTATTATTATTCCTGAATATACCAATGCTACCAAGAATAAATTATAGCCAGTTAAAAAATGTGCACAGTATGTCCGTGAAGACTTTTTGTTCATTTTCATAAAACCGTGCGGATCAGCTGGACTTCATTTAAAAATAAATAATAAAATATTTGATTTTGTTTCATGTTGTGTTGTTTTCTTAATGTCTCCTCGTTTGTTTGTTTGTTTGTTTGTTTGTTTGTTTGTTTGTTTGTTTGTTTGTTTGTTTGTTTGTTTGTTTGTTTGTTTGTTTGTTGTCTCCACCTGTTCTCAGTAGCCCAGAACCTCGTGTCATCCAATCCGATCCCTCTAGCCAGTCGTCTCTCGACGATGTGTGCCTCGTCGTCTCAACCATGTGTGCCTCGTTGTCTCGTCAATTTGTGTGTATTTAGTTTCCTGGTTTCATTCATTTGGTTTTGGCTCCTTGTTGTATTAGTTGTAAAGGAGAATGTATCCTTGAGTTTCTTTGTTACTTTGTAGTTGTTTTTGTTGGGTGAGTAGAATCTCTGTGAATGAAAATTGAATGATATTATGTTTTGTTTTGTTTGTACTTTTTGGAGAGCCTGCTTTCCTCCAAATTTGCTATTGCTTTCACACTCTACCCAAACCTGCATCTAACTTTAAAATGCAGTCCACAATCACAAATCATGAAATTCTTGCTGTACTTTGACAGACCTTTTAAACTTGTTTTGAGCACATACACTTATTCTACGCAAAAAAAAAATAAAAAATCAGGAGAACTGGCCAAGAGTGGGCACAAGCAAAACTAATGAATCCATTACATTAATGCATGTGCAGAATTTTATTTTTTTTATACTGATGCCAATATGAGGAGGTTTGTGGTAATCATAGCAGTATGATTCCACAGCTACTTGGTTAAAAAAATAGCGTATATATATATATATATATATACACATACATACACACACTTTTAACAGCATGATATTTCTTTCTTAGAGAGCAATACTGTCCTCTTGGCATCAAACTATGCACACTCCCATTTCACAGTCAGTGACAGACAGCCTTATATCTCCTTAAACAAATTTAAATTTACTACTGCTGCTGAAAGCTCCTTCTCACCAAGCACATTGATTATCTCCGACACGTCTTAATTCCTCACCAACTGTCTGCTTGAACAGAAACTAATCTTTCTCAAACAAACCTTCCATCAAATTGAAGTCTTACATCCCAGCTCCATCACTCACCCTCTCGGAGACACATAACTCATGAGCTTCACACACGCGTTGCCACGTTGTCTATTGTTCTCAATGTTTTTCATTTTAATCACTTTAAATTACAGTGGTCCCTTGAGAAACGAGTCACAAACATTTTCAAGATATGACCTTTCCTTTGGCAGACTTTTTTACTCAATTGAGATAGCTTTACAATAAGCAGCAGTTTGGCAAATATTGAACAATGCAAAAGTTTCAATCTGTTCAATGTCCCGTATGGCTGAGTTCATCTGGTGGTGCGAAAGAACCATAGTTGTTCTTTTTATATATATATATATATATATATATATATATATATATATATATATATATATATATATATATATATATATATATATATATATATATATATATATATAAACAACTATAGACATTCTACAGTTGTCTCATATAGAATGCAAAGAGTTGACAGCCCCCCACCCCTCAACATTTCTGCAGTTCCGCCACATTTGCTTTAACTTGTCAAGGCCAGCTCTTCGTCAACAGATTGCAGAGAAGCTGCTGGATAAACTTGGTATAATTTGAAAATGAAACTTGGCAGAACACACACACTCAGATGAAACACACACACAGTCTCTCAGAAAACAAGCACGTCTGAATAACCTCCTGTAGACAGCTGTCCTTGGTGAGAAGCAAAACAAACCAAGAAAGCAAAATAGAGGCAGACATCCATAGTATAGTGAATTTCCATAGAAGAATCTTTCAAGCAACATTTGAACATTTCTAACTGATATAAAGTGGTTAAAGAGTTGAATGGTATACAAATGACAGGAATGGGTTTGCACTTAGCATGCTAAGTGGTAAAGTCTCATCCCTTTTTTACTCATCACATTCCTCACTATGAGGTCCCTCATAACTCCTTTCACAAAAATGACTCAATACATATTGAGCGTCATGACACATCTGACAAAAAAAATCCAATGGCATTGGTAAATCAGGTTTAATTCATAAACAGTGGGACAAAATGACAGCTAATTTCCAAGTAAATGTATACAATTTTCTGGAATACTACAGTGGTGCCCTAAGAAATGAACTGAAAATTTTCCACAAGATTGATGCTCCCTCTTCTACTGTTTACAATTCATAAGCTTTCGATACTGTCAGCTGAAGCATAAAATAAATAAACTTAATGAGTTGAATCTTTTGCACATGACTGGTTAAGGAAGATTAGAAAAGTAGAAAACGGGTGCAGACAAGTGTGTAGCTCAAGCAATCACTGATGAGCAGTCAGGACCGACCGTTGGTTGATAATTGGTTGAATGCTGTTAGAAAAGCGAAATTACCTTATACCCCAGTTACATCCCAAATACGATAAAATAAAAAATGTCATATAACAAGTCGACCTTTGGCCTCAGTCACATCACTGTCAAAATACAGAAATCTCAGGGAATATATTAGCGTGATTAACATTCATGTTCTTGAAAAGATAACACGCCTGGTTAGCCATGGTGTGTGTGTGTGCGTGTGTGCGCGTGTGTGCGTGTGTGTGTGTGTGTGTGCGCGTGCGTGCGTTCGCGTGTGTGCGTGCGTGCGCGTGTGTGCGCGCGCGTGCGTGTGTTACATCCTTATTTAGCATTAGCAGAGAAAAAAAACTACTATATAGTATGTATGTATCCATATAATTCCTTTTGGCTCTAGATTATATAATTTTACTGACCATTGTTTGTAGACAGAAGAAAATTGTAAGCATGTGACTTTATTCTTCAAAACCTAAAATCAGAGCACAGCAAGGCAAATCACAGAGAGAGTGATCGAATGAAAATTAGAAACGATCACTGGGTTTACTTCAAGTGACAGAGTACCGGTAGTTGTTCCTGTGCATAATGGGCATCTGACAAAAATAGACCTGTTAGGTTTTGTTTTGTTTACCATTCTGGAAAATGTCATTCAAGGTGACTTATAGGTACCATTGACATTCTTTCTTTTTTTTCATAAATGAATATTGTGATATTGTTTAGGTGCTCTTTGATATTCAATTAGTTCTGTATTACTGTCATGGAGTACAGCGATTGTATCATACTCAGGCTAACCCTTCTGATTTCCCAAGCTAATGACATTTAATCAATTTACTGGCAAACTGTTTCATGAATCCATTTAGGTCAGGATGAGTAATAAGAGAATGGAGACAGTAGATTTAATTTTAAGAAGTTTGGGACAAGGTCAAGTGAAGAGGGGAAAAAAAGCAGGTGAATGAAAATAATTATAATAAAAAAAAGGTCCAGGAGCAGAATATTTTAGTAATCCATCCATTAGGATAATGTGCATGCAAAAAATACTCAAAAACAGAGATCTCACTTCTGAATGAAAGCAGCTTAAAATGTACGCAACTGGATGCACAATTGAGATCAACATTCATTTTCTTTGAATCAAGTCAAAAGATCAAATGATTTACACAATTCCACAAAATGCGTACAATTATGATCATAAAAATAAGTGATTGTGCTTTTCTAACCCAAAGTAGAACAAACCATACAAGGACGCAAGATGTACATCACTAAGAAAACATTAACACTGTCACATAAAATTTCAATTTGAAGCACTTCTGTGGCAGTCAACAATTTACAAGCTGTCTGGAAATGACACAAGCTTTTTTTAGAATACACAAGTAACGCTCATTATGAAGAATAGTTTTGTAGACAATCACATCAGCCATAACGTACGCATTTATCTTACATCATCGGCTGAGCCTTTTGTTCAGGTCAGCCAGAATAAAGTCCACAGACATAAACATGAACACTTTTTTTTCAAACCAACATTGAGTGAGAAATTCAATATAGAAAAACAGCATTTATTGTGCAGTAATTTACTAGTTGTGTTTGTTGTTTTAGTTTTGCCCACACCACCGACCCCAAGTCGTTCAGTGAGGCAGCTGTCGGAGCAGCTGTTATGGTGTCATCAAAAGGCTTCTCAGCTTCTCAGGAACTAGGAAAAGAGAGAACAAAAAGCGTGTTGCTAGACAAAATGTTTAACTCAATCTTAGTTGTTATTCATTTATACTCCATTTTTCTGGCACTTAGAATCCTTTATTTTTCCTCAAAATTCAGCAGTGTGCCTTATAATCAGATACTCCTTGCGTTTGGATGTTGACTTATTTGTTGTACTGGTCTAAATGTACAGAAATGCGCCTTCTAACCTGGTGTGCCTTATGTCCCGTGCAGGCTAAACAAGGGAAATTTCCAAAAATACACCCGTTCATTGAGACTGGGCCCTTATAACTCACCTCACCTCTCTGCTAAATGTTTCTGTTATATCCTAAAGTGTCTGTCTGTTTTGATTCCTGGCTTACCTCATCTACTACCGGAGACTCCATCTGTCCTCTGTGTTTGATCCTCGAATCTTCACAAAGTATAAAGCTGGATGCATTGGGGTCATCAGGCTCATTTTCAGCTGGACCTGATGGTAAAGCGGTACGATTGTACAGAAGAATGTCCCCACATTCTGATGGGGGTGGGAGAAGCATTTTGAGGATGACTAATCCATAGATGCGACATGCTGCAACACTTTCCATCTGGTACCTGAGTGTTGCTTGCTTTTGCCACCTTCGTTTCCGCTTGGTTGAATCTTGTCAATGACCTGGCTCTCTCCCTCCTCAAATGGAGCCTCTCTGACCCGGTGAGTCCCGGTGCTGCCTCTTCGGCCTCGGGTTTCTCCAGATCCCATCCGGGGTAAGGTGGCCCCCCTTACTCTCGAGTCGCTATGGGACATTTGACTGGGGAAATTCAGAGGCATGAACGAATCTGGAGAGGCAGGGGAGTAAAGTAGAGCACAGGCAAATTAATTAGATCACATTTCCTGTATCAACTATTTTTCCATGTTTTACCGTCATTGAAGACATCTTTGGGATGGTAGCTTGGTTGCACACATTGGTTCTGCTTAAACCTTCTGGGCCTTTTCTGCATTATTGCAGGACTCATGTTGCTGTCTGTTGACATGGGACTGCTGGGCCGCTGATGTCGTTGCCCTGAGGTGTAATGTAAAAATTAGTTTGTGTGGTGGTAAGAATTTAAACACGCAATATCATTGACCCATACTAAATAGTTTCTGGAGCTATTTCTTATTTTTGTAAAAAGAAATCTGACCCAAAGTATGCTTGCTTGGGCTCCATAAAGTCACCTCACCTGACTCCTCTGGGTATCTGCACATACGCACGCCTTCTGGCTGGCTGAAATCTCCATCCGTGAAGAAAGATCCTTCTGAGGTGCTGACAATGCTGGACCTGCCTGATGATAAGTTCTCCTCAGATGCAGAGCCCCAGCTGTTTACCATGGACCCTGTGACCGATCTATCCAGCTCCCCTGTGCTGGAGGCTGGGGTCTGTTCCAGCCTGTGGAAAAGCAGTTTGTGCGGGGAGTTATGAGGCAACTTTTGTTTGTGCTGTTGGTTTTTGTGCAGATGGTAGTGGTTTTCGGTAAGCGTTATCTCGTCTTCCGCGTCGTCATCTTGTTCATCACTTTCCATGTACAGAGGGTTGGAGCTGTCAAGGGATGGCAAGAGTGATTTGTAGCTTTCAAAAGCCAGTCACTGGACATTTTCTTTATAGTGGCAGACTTTTTTCTTTAGATTGGGTATCATAAAATGCACAGGTTGTGTTTAATCTCTATGTAATATTTTATTGTTTTGTTACCTGAGATGATTGTTTCCATCATGCACACCATTGCTCATGATTCCGTGTGGATGTGTGGCAGTATGGCAACTGTTAGACATGTCAGGGGGAGATGATGCTGCCCCTCTAATTGGTGGAATTGGGCAGCCTTCTGTTCTTTTCTCTGGATCATAGCTGGGGAAAAATGACTACTTACATGAGATGTTGACCACAAAATTGAGTGTTACTCAATATGGGTGAATTTAGTGCAAATCAATACAAAAAGACTGTCTGCCCTTTAGCGGTTAACATTTTTAGTTGCAAAGTGAAAACAACTTTCATCAATGTCTATTAGTACATAAGATTTTATTTGAATGCATCATTTTTGCACTCGTGCATCCGACGAAGAGATTTGTTAATAATGAAAATAGAATTCCACCTCTTCTCCATGGGGAGACTGTACTCATCACCGTTCCAGGCAATAGCATGAGGAGGAGAAAGAGCATCTCCCCAGCTAACCGCAGTATGTTTTGGAGTCTTCATGGCCCGAGGTCCTTTCTTTTGGTTTTGACTTCCTGAGAAATTAGTAGAAAAGTCAAAGAGTGCACCTTTTGGCTTGATTTGTTTCAAAGCAGTATAGCCCTGAGCGTTCCTTACCTGAGGTGCTGTTGCTACCCCTGTCTGAGCTGTGATGCGAGCCTCCCATACTGTGATCTTGGTTATGGTTGTAGGGGCTGCTTTTGTGATGTACTAAGCCTTCATTTCCTTCTAGATGATCTGAACAAAGAGGAGTGTTAAAATGTGGGGTTAATTTTATTCTCTCTGTCAAATTTGATCCTACCTTACCTTTATTTCGAACGTTTTGCTCTATGATGTTGTATTGCATTTGTGTGGCCATCTCTTTTGGTAGTGGAGGAGGATTTGGTGGCTGATTCCAGCAGGGCATGTTCATAGACTCCAATGTATGAGTCTTGTTTTTAATATTGGCCTGAATAAGTTGGGTGGTAGCATAGGGGATCGGTTCATAGCCATCTGAGGATTCTCCTCCTGGACTTGCATAGCACAGGTTGGAATTGTTGAATGTCTTGATTTCATTGAGCTTGTTGCTGAGGTTGACATCCGTATAAAAAGTTGTCTCTGAGCCAAGCTGTCCCCCGTGTGTGTTGTCTGGGTGCTTTCCATAGTTGGCGATGCAATCGGCTAAAGAGGACATATAACAGCAGCAATAATAGAAATGAAAACCTAGTTGTTCCCAGTTGTTATGATTGATGACACAAAGCACGTCAGAGACCCGACACTCACTAACCTGGTCGACTGTACGTTGTCATGTTACTGTCACTGGTGCCATTACCATTATTGCAGCAGTTGATGCTGCAGTCCTTATGATTGGTGCATGCATTCGGCCAATTATCCGGCAGCCACAACTGGTTCAGAGGTTCACCCATGCCGAGAAGGCCGGGCCTGCAACCCAGAGGGGCCATCACTCAAAACCTCCTTCTTTCATATCTTTAATGAGCATGACAACTTTTATAATAGGTAGACAACACCTCCTAGCGTTTCAACAATGCAGCTGCAATACAATTCCAAAAAGACTCAAAATACCACTTGCCTGCCAGCGCTGCACACAGATTCTCCTCTTTGATATGCAACTGAAAAATAAGGTGGAAAACATTTATTGTTGATGAGCTGTCACAAACAGGAAGTGCCTGAGGCAAAGAAGAAATACGGCAGACAAGAAAAGTCAGGAGTTTATGCCAACTTTAGTTAGGGCATGAAGTCTGACTTGGTCGCATTGGAGGGAAAAAATAAACAAATTCTCTAAACGCAATGTCTTAATGTCACAATTGATCTGAACATCTTCATAAGTGATACAATTGTATTGTTTTTACCTGTTGGTGTGAAGGTGAATGATGGCACTGAAGAGAAAGAAAAAAAGTTAATTAATTAACATGGTAATCAGCAGCAATAGCTACTCATCTCTTTGTTTATCTGATGCTGTGTGCCCACCATATTGATGATGAGCTCTAAGTCAAAGATTTAAAAAGCACGCAATCAATCATCAGTATCTATCTTAGGCATGTGAAAAGGTTAATCAGAGACTTGAGGGATAAGGGAAATTTAACACTGGAATTGCACTGAAGGTAATGGCAGGTTGACAGGTCTGTGTGTCCAAACACAGCAGTGAGAAAATGACGTTCGAGCATCGAAAGGTCAGCCTTCTAACGTCTGTGTTGCGTGCATGCGGCAGGTCTTAATTGTGTCTGAAGACTCAGTGCCAAAAGACAGATTAGAAAACATTATCCCATCTTCTTTGACTGACTAATCACCAATTTGAAACGTGTTTTAATGTCTTTAATAAAAATAGACATCGTGTTTAAACATAAGTCACCTCTAAAGGTTGATTATTAGGCCAATTTCGTAGATCTCACTTGCTGAAGCCTTGTATGTTCTATTGGGTGTTAGTTTTTACAAATTATTGACCAATCTTAAGTATTCATAAGGCCTTACTCTCTGATGATGCAACATTATTTGTTGAACGGTTCTTGTCTCCTGATAGGTCATTATTATGGAGGTACGTGATATGCACATTTATTTATATAAATGTATCATCGACATAAAGATCACAGACCCTTGCGGATGCCGGTGTACGTGCTGCTGAGGCCACTTCTCTTCTTGCGGTGACGGTACAGCCACACACTGAAAATCATAAGAACGAACCAGCAGGTGGCGCCAATGCCTGCAATAAATGCTGGTTGCTTCACCACGTCTGAAATGTGTGACAATGTGTCCTTTTCCTCACTCAGATCCATCATCTGACCAGCAGAGTCTAGGAAACAAAAATACATTACACATGGGTCAAAATCTAGCAATGATGCTTCAGGTTGATGGTTATACAACACGGTGACTATTCTTTAGCATTTGCCAAACAGTTTTGAGGTTACTCTCGCTTCCTCCAGGTACTGAGTTCCCCGCCACACCTTACTTTTTTTTACTTTACTACAAAAACAAATCTCCTGTAAACCTACTTTATAATATGTTGCACACTGCCATACAAGTGTAATGGCTCGGAGCCAAATACTATTTACAATTCAGGACTCTTACCAAACTGAAAGAACATGACCTTGCTCTTGACCCCAGGTCCGGCACCATTGCTTGCCGCGACCTCTACACTGTAGCGAATCCCCGGTGCCAAACCGGGAACCAGTACAGAGAAGGTGTAGCTGTCGACAGATTGGTTCACGTGATAGCGACTCTCATTACCCAGGCACCAGATCTGTCAAAAAAAAAAAGACACGGTGAGAAAGAGAAGATAACAGTGATTGCCTTAGGGACATCAGTGGTACCTCAAAGACACAGTTTAGACTTTAAATTGAATACACATGACTGTAAGCGTGACTTGAGAGGAGCAAAGGACAGATATTCTTTTCATACCTTGTACTCCTGAATGACTTGTGCCTCCTCGGGGACTGGAGGTGCTTTCCATGATACGAGGATTGCAGTACCATTGGTATCGCTCTTTGTTACAGTAACATCCTGAGGTGCTCGTCTTGGTGCTACAAAAGAACAAATGTAGATATGTAAACAGTAACCTGGCGAGGATAGTGATAACAAAAATACACACCTATAATAATGAGTAAAACTAAAAATGAGCAATTTACCTTCTTCCAACGTTCTGATCACCTTCACCTCGCTGTCGGCTCCCTGGAATTCGTCAAAAAAGGGCCGCACTTTGAACTCATAGATGGCGCCTTTCTTGAGCTGACCGATCAACACTCCGTCCTTATGTGGGGCACGTACATCCAGGACAGTCCACTGGCCCTCAGGTTGACCGTGCTCAGCTGAGGGCCTGTACAACAGCTTGTAGCCTTGAATGTACACAGAGTGCTGCTCAACCTGGTGGAGAAAAAAAAAACATCAATGTCAATTTCACACCACAACAGAGACTCTATATACTAAGGATCTCAGACTATATTGAATACAATTAAAATGAAGCTTCCCTCCCATTTTATTTTTCATTCTGGAGAAGCCAATTAACCCTGAATGGTGCTCACAAATGTAACCATGGCAACTGAAGCGGCGCAATACTCAACTGCCCAACAACGATCCGTAAAAGGTAACCACTAGTAAACATTATGCTTAGTTCCAACAACAAAGGCTGTGTCAAAGTTACTTCAGTCCACTTACCATCCAGTTTACCCGGACCGCAGAGGACGACACAACCGTGGGAGTGTTTAGGTGGATCACCACATCCCCCAACTCCCTCTGGATGTGACTTGGGTCTGTTCCCTCAGCTGTAGAAGTGCTGTCTTTTAGTCACAAAAAGAGACAAAAACACTGTGGTTATGTTCAAATGGGAACTAAAATGTATATTCTGAGAATGTTCCCACTGACCGAGCGTCCGGATTGAATCTGAAATGGTACTGGGGTCGCTGAGGCCGTAAGCGTTGACAGCTCTGATCATAAAAAGGTAAACAGTGCCAGGTTTCAGGTTCTTCAGGACAAAAGTCTGCATCTGCACATGCTCAGCTAAGGTCACCCATCTGCTGCCTAAAGTATGACTGCAGAAGAAATGAAAACATAATATATTCAATGTTTTATAAATAATGTGTGGGAAATGTATTGTGAGGTGATACCGAAGATATTTTCAAGACATCTCACCTGAATGCCTCTATTAGGTAAGATGTAGGCGTTGCACCACCATTGGGGCTGGCTTTCCATGAAAGAGTGACAGAAGTGGGGCTAACGTCAGTAATTTCTGGTTTCGTTGGGGCACCGGGCAGCATGGCGGGGCCTGAAGGTCCACTGGTCTGGACAATGACTCCAAACTCTGACATGTACAAAAATATACGTTCCGTTGCTAACAAACTGGGTGAATGAGTTTTGCTGTATTTGTTTGTGACAAGGATATAATATTGTGTTAAAATCATTCATCTCACTGCTCCGAAATGGCACAATATTAAGACATTTATTGGTTTATAGTTTTAAACTGTTTTCCATTTCTAATTCCATCATAGACCCTTAAGCAACATTCGCATACCCTCTACTTGTAAATATGCTGTCCAGGAGGCCTCTCCATTGGGACTAGAAGCCACACAAGTATAGAAGCCGGTATCTCCAAGCTGAGGAATTAAATAAAAAATGTTGCCTCGGATAAATGATCATTATCAAATCAAATAATTGTGCCCGACTGTACCTTTGTGTAGCGAATCTCAAGTGAGCCGCTTTCTGCTATGGACAAACGTGTGTCCAGTGGTGACAGCACGGCACCGTCCTTCTTCCAGTGTACCGACGGAGGTGGCATGCCAGCTGTATGGCAACTCAACACTGCTGTGCTGTCCACAGGAACCGTCTGATTGACCGGGCCCTGTCTAATTACAGGGGGAGGCAATTCTGAGCCAGCTATAGGAAAGAGGAGAAAGCAAAGACATGGATGAAAATACACTTACGCATTGATCCCTAACACAATAAATATTGAGGTTAAGATTTTTACTTATTACACGCAACAGAAACTCCAAACAGGCATTCTTTTTTTTGCACAAGTATATTAACCATTTAAAAAAAAACACACACAACTGGTCGATTAATCCTTTTATTGTCCAACTGATAAAGATTCAATTAATATATGGATAATATAGCTACGCTATAATAGGAATTTGAAAACGTCTAACTGATGTCCGAGCCATTCTGAGAGTGAAAACGCTGCCTCAAATTGAAAAAAAATGATAAGATATGGAAGATATTTAGAGGAAAGTTGCTAAAGCGAGAGAACAATAGAAGGATGTGCAGCCAGTGGAGGAAAAAGAAATCAACTTCTCCCCTCCAGCAGAGCAACTAATCATTCGTTCGACAGTAGGTAGTGATGGAGGTGGCTTCGAGCGCAGCCTTACTAAGATAACACAGCTCTCCCTCTTCACTTCCCATCTTCCATTTTAAAGCCCGGTGAAATGGGACAGGGCTTCTAAATAAATAAGACTAACCAAAAAAAGTTGATGGGAACATGCCTTTAAAACCGCCAGAGGTATTACCAGGTGGTTATTTCCATACAAATGTGGCCCTCCAAATGGGGATGAAAGAGATGTAGCGGGATGGAGAGAGAGAGAGAGAGAGAGAGAGTAAAATGCTAATAGATCACAGCAAAATGGGGGGAAAAAAAACACCCTGTTTCTCTTGATTCGTATTACCTCAACCAGCTTTCATAGTGTAGATGCCTCATTTTCTTTTTAAAGCCATTGCAAGGGTGCTGACGAGTGAAAGCTGCAGTCTACCTCCAAACTAGCCAGTAAACCCTCGGGCAGTTTCTTTCATTAATTTTGAATATATACTGACAAAGAGACATGCACATGTGAGCACGTGAGTCATTGAACAACGTTTAACCCTTTGGTGCTGAATGCAAATCAGTAATGCGGCAGCCGTGTGTATGTACTGTGATGGCTAAAATAGAATTATGGAGGTCAAAAGACCGGCTCTCGTCACTCACAATCGGTAACCTCCAACAGTGCTTTGGTAATAACGCTGCCAGCAATATTGAGAGCCTGACAGCTGTACAGGCCGCCATCAGATTGTTGAACATCGGTGATGGTCAAACTGCCCATCTGGGAGACTGACACACGGCTGAAGGGCTGCGGTGCTGAGAACAAAAGACTCTGCGGGGAGAGTTCGAATAAACCCATGAGTTCATTTCAATCATCTTCTTTTGTGAAGAGACAGAAAGGGTGGAGGTCATTCTTACCTCACTGCCCTCCCTCTGCCAGAAGATAGCGGGCTGTGGGTTACCCGTGGCCTCACACTGGAATGTGACAGTCCTTCCTATTGCCGCCACTTGGTTTCTGGGGCGTAAGGCGAATGCTGGTCTCACTGCGGAGGACAAAGTGTCGGAATGACAACAAACAGCTTAAAACACTATTTTCAAAAACATGTGTGCAATCAACCTTCCTCTGAACATAGTTACACCGTAAGAGAGTATATAAGCATGGATATACTGTTGCTGGCTGATGGTGGTGAAGGATGGATGATAAACTTACCAGAGTTGACTATAAGGGGGAGAAAACACAGAAAATAACAATGTGATGAGTAATGGAGGCAGATGTAGTTCTAATCCTAGTCATGCAAGAGCTGTCACTTTGTTAAATGAGGAAGTACAATGGAATTAGAAAAATGGGTCACTGAAATGAAATAAAATGTAAAAATGTATTTGGCTAAGAAGGTTTGGTGGCTGTAGCCATTGCATAACATTCACTTTTTGTTATGTTTACATTTTGTGTTATAGTTTTAATCTCGTGAAGCACATTGTATAGGAAATAAAACTGCATTGTTTTGCCTAGACTTTTTTTTAAATTACAGTCAAAATGTATTCAATTACAGTAGTAAATGGTTAGCTCATGCACATTTGTAACCCTAGAAGACAGGATTAGTTCTCTTCTCTGGCTTATAAATAGTTGTCATAAATGTCAAGGATTTGGATTTTTAAAAAAAAGCCTTTTTAAGCTGCAGCAAGAGAATGTGTCAAGGGCATTAAATATTAAGGCGGACTGACCGTGAACAGTAAGCATAGCAGATGTTTCAGACTTGCCAACCATGTTCTCCACCACACATGTATAGGAACCCTCATCTGAAGAGGTCACTTGGCGAACAATCAAAGTGTGGTCTTCTAGGATTTCATATCTAAAAGAATGGAGGGAGGGGGGGAGAGGTATTACTTGATGGAAGGGAGAGGTTGAACCATTGTGTTGTCATGTTCAAAAAAAAAAAAAAAAAAAAAGGTGGGTGTAATTTACCTGCCCTTAGGTAGCTCCGAATCATCTTTCCTCCAGCGGACCGTCGGAACAGGATCACCTTGAGCCGCACAGTGGAACTCCACACTCCCGTCTGCCAGCACCACCGCACTGCTGGGCCGCTTGAGGAACGTTGGACGCTCTAGTGGCCAAATACTTCAATTCAATCTCAGAATTGTTGACATCATTCCTCTTCCACATCAACATCATCTTTCACTATAGACGTTCCTTTTTACACAACAGAGTAGAATCTTCATATTAGGCCAAATATATTTTTAAAGATCTTCGTAATGATTACTTGCATGTCTACTTCAAAGGTCATTAGTGGTGTATTACGCTTGGAGTATTTTCACCTTTGGAGTGCATTCTGCAAGATTATTCCCACAGCCTTGAATAGCTTTATACGGCTTTAGACGGTAGATTCCACACCCCAACCAAGGTCATCTCACTGGGATACTGATAAGAGCTCAACTCCAATGGGAGATGTTTAGAAAAAGGGGTGGGAGGGATTGAGAATTAAGGCTGAAGGCTAAACTTTGGTTGTGGAAGGGAGTAAGATGCTCTTCAGGATTTTACCATCTTTAGCCTTTTTATCACATTGGCCGAAAGGATATTTGGACAAAGTGATGCATTCTAACATTCAGGGACAAAGAATTGCAAAGGTGCTGATGTTACCAAGCACAGTGAGTTCGGCGATTTCACTCTCACGCTCCCCAACCATGTTGGTTCCAACACAAATGTATTTTCCTGCGTCGCTCTTCCTGCTGTTGGTGATCATCAGCTTGCCACTGCGGATCTAAACGTAAAAGCACACAGAATATTTACACAGCTGTATTTGCACAAGCCCCTAGCAGCATCTCTCTGCGCATCATTTGTTAGTCACAAAATGTGCACGATTTGGCCATAACTGCAGAACTTTGTATTAAAACGTGCTACACATGTTTAAATGTGAATAATTACTTCTTGCTGTACCTTTTGTTCATGTAACCATACCTTATGACTAGCTTATAGTGTAATAATATATCTGTGTACATCTGTATGCATCACAGAACGTACACTGCCTTGAGTCTTTACCAAAGGTCAACCGATATAGTTACATAATTCATAACCGAGAACAAAGACCCTCCGCTTCTTTGTCGAGAGCCCCCTCTGATCTCCTGTCTGCTTACTTTGCATTTAACAAACTTTTTAACTTTACTATTTTTATATCAGCAAAGACACATCAAGGTGTTTGCATTTTTTATATTATCCACTCTGCAACCCCGCAGGGCACAAAAGCTGTCTTTATCTGAATGGAAGCCTTTGCGCAAATAGTCTTTCACTTCCCACTGTTGTAGATAATACTTATAGCACAACACAGCAGCAAGCGACTACAATAAGGAAGCAAACACACAAGGCCGCAACAAGATGACGACAACCTTCTTTACAAAAATAAGCACTTGGCTTTTATAATAAAGCTTATTTAATTCAAGGACTTCTATTAATACTTAGCAGAGGTCAAGAAGTCAAAGGTCAAGACTGCCCGCTGTCTCGCGCTAGCTAAGGAAGCCGGGGTATTCAGCGTCACGCTGAATAGTACCTGATGGCCACTCAACAGCATATAGATAGAAACCCTCATTAAATTGATGCTGCGGGGAGATATTCAACATATACTACCAGAACGAGCCCCTCACCCACAAAAATGATCTGCCAATAAAGCAGCTCTAGCATTTGAAAAGTGAAAAAACTGTGGTTTGTAAGCATTACGCGCACCTCTTGTAATTGAGTATATAGTACAGATTCAGTTCATCCTTCCAGTATTCAGTGGCTTCGTCAGAGATTTGCGCTATTGGGAAAAAAAATAAATGGAATATTATGCAGGTATTTGTGGGAATTAGGTTTGCTGAGTCTACAACATTAAGATACACAAACCCATTTTAAAATTAGCAGCAGTGCAATGACATCAGCGAACTATCCCTTAAAGGCTGCTAAAAACATCTTCCACTAACATTTGTGGTGTGTTGTACTGATGCACTTTTAGCAACTGATTAAAGAGTTAGCTTATTTTTTTTCTCCAGGAGTGACCACTTCCTATTTTAGCTGCAATTTCAGTGGCAAGAAAATTGGTTTGTTGAGCCTTCATGTGCAACCCCAAAACCTCAACTTTCAGTCCTGTTCTGCATAAATGAGGTCTGTTGAGATACACGCACTCCGTGATAGCTTAATGGTGCGCGTTCAGCAGCTTATTGCAAAGTGCATAGTTGAAACGCAACTTTAATGAAAAACGATAAATCACAGTTGCGTGTAAAAGAACCTTGTGAATACAAAAACATCTTTTAAATGCACATGGACAATGGCGAAGCTAGTATTTTATTTCTTAGTGTGGGGACTCGGGTGACCAAGGAGATCTCGGGGGTCTCCAAAATATTTTTTTTACAAACCTCCAAAAATTCTTCAGAAAATGCTGATAAGTTTCATTACGATTTGAATATAGAAAAACAATCCCTAATGTGAATTATCTGTCCTGGCACCTGAGGGGGGGAGGCTCCACGCATAACTCTGGAAGGGCCAGTGCCACCAGTGCACATACATCACAAAGGAAATAAGGTGGCACTTTTGATCGACTTCTATTTTCTTTGAAAAGTAAATTGTCTTTTAGGTGAACTTTTGTGGCAAAGTCATATTTCCATAGTTGGGAGGACAAAGACAGGCGTGCAAGGAGTACAAAGCAAAAGAAGCCTTTGTATTTGTCTCACAGGAGCCTCTGCATGGTTCTGATCCCTGCCTCTCCTTAAATCACAGCTTGCTGCTGTGTCCATCACAACCCCCGAGAGACACTCTACCTGTCACTGTGCACTAACTGAACTTTCAAACATGCAACACATCAACGCAAAGCTTCTTGCCAACATTTATTAAAGACATGCAAGTTTGACGTCATGGCTTGTGGTGCACAGCGCATAACGTAATGCCGTACACTGCATCAAATGCAAAGTCGACGTATCTTACTGTAATTCGTTCCTCTCTGTCGTCTATGTTCAATCCATTTTTCCTCCACGAGATAGTGGGCTCGGGATGTCCACGGGGTGGCTGGCACTCCAGCACTGCAGGCTCACCCACTGCAACCATGACGTCGACTGGGTTCTGTCTGAAGTCATCACGTAGAACTGAAACAGAAAACATCAAAGCTGTATATGCATATCAGTTACAGGTTTTATTATTGACTTGGTTGCTTTAATAGCAGGTTGCCAACTTGCAAGCTGACATGTTAATTAAAGTATTGTGAAATAATAACAGATGAAGAACTATAATCCTACTGTGTATGTCAGAAGGTTCCATACTGACCAATATCAACTCGTGAGCTTGAGACAGTTCTGTTGCTGGCAGTGGTAAGCCAACATTATCACATTTCAACAGCAAAGAGGCTGCACACAGAAAATGCGCTCGCTGCCAAAATTTGAACTGAAGACAAAGGAAACTTGTGTCTATCCAAAGTTGTCCAAACAATGACTATAATTTGCGGTAGTCATTGGCAGCTCATTCTCAAGCTCAATGTACAACACGTGTCAAAAATCATACCAAAATAAAGTTGGCTAAAAATACCGCACTGGTTGAAGATTTGCTGATTTGTGCAGGATGGATTTGAACGTGAAGGAATCCTAAAGCGAAAAGCCAAACTTACTGAAGTGATTCTTGATAGTGACGAGTTGAAAAATGTATTTAAATGCAGGCGCCTAGGCTTGAGTGACTGCTCTAAAGCATGCCCGGTCTTAAATTACATGGGGGGGTAAGAACCTGAACATGCCAAGGGAGTTAAGCCAACATAGTCAGCAGACCAGCAGTTGAGTTCTCTTAGAAAAGACAGGAAACAATAAGGAAAAAGGCATAATCACTCCCAGATGGAGGCAAACACATTCATCCGTGGATTTGTACATGACACTGGGTTAGTTCGACCGAGATGCCAGATGAAACGCTGTCGATATGGGAGAACAAATTGGGATGGCCTCGTAATTGGAGCTACTTTGACCCCTGTATCTTTCGGGGCTGAATTCTGCTGCTGTGATGCTCTGGGCAGGCTTCTGACGGGCTCACTAGTACAGTTGACTGAGCACTTATGGGAAACAGCTGTCCGAACAGCCCTTTTTCCATCTCCGCCAATAGCATTGTGTCACATGACAAAAGGCATTCCTCCTGGGATGCAAAAACATGGTTGAGATTAGTTCAGACAGGAACAAAGTGAGACTATTGCAATTGTGTGTACAGCAGTGTGCATCTTTGTACATGCTTGTTGATTGATCAAGTGATACTATGTATATTCTAGGAATGATGGAAATTAGGTTACACATCTTCTCTGACGTGTCGTCGTTTGTAGGACTGCTCCCGCAAATCTCAAAATGTATTTGTTTGTAGTCAAGTAAAGAGAGCTAGTGAATGTTGGTAATATACTATGTACAGTATACAGTATATAATTTTTATATGTATATGTATATACGTATAGATATATGTATAGGTGTACGTATATGTATAAGTGTATGTATATGTATACATATACCATAATTTTCTGACTATAAGTCGCGTTTTCTTTTCATAGTTTGGGTGGGGGGGGCAACTTATAATGAGGAGTGACTTATATGTGAATTTTTTCAAAAATGTTAAAAAAAAAAAAAGGGGAAACTGCGATAAACAAACTGCGACGTAGCAAGGGATAATTTGAATTTCAAGTGACGTCAGCAGCGCGGCGCGGTGCGGCGCGGCGCGGCGCAGCGCGGCGGTTGTTTACAAAAAGGACAAAGATTGATCACGGGATGAAGAAGATGACGAAAGGCCCCACGTACTACCGGCATCATTAGCGGCTTTGTTTCTAAGTGACACGGAGGACGAAGAGTTTGAAGGATTTAAGGATTTGGAGTGACTATTATGGCTTTTACGCACGCCCGGTCCTACCCTACGGAGCTCTCTTTCACCTCCGTGGATAGAAGTCGGGGGCTGGCGCTCGGCCGGGTGGCTGTCCAGGGACGGTGGATGGGGCTTGTTCATGGCTTTTACACACGCCCGGTCCTATTCTATGGATCTCTCTTCCACCTCCGTGGCTGGAAGTCCACGCCGCCACACGCCTGGAAGTTTGTTTTGTTAAACAAAAAGCCGTTTACCAAACCCACGTCTTTCCTTGTACTTTGTTAACGCTACAATATAGTTATATACTAGATCTGTGGAATAACGACGAGGCTGACGTCGGGGCGCACGCGCGGCGTTGTTGACAAAGGACGAGGAATTTGATCGATGGATTTAATGATTTAGAGTGCACAGATGGTTTGATAATATTATTGCTTATATAATAGTTATTTGATATCTAATTTATATATCGTTATATGGGCCGGTGGAATATTTTGAAGTGCAAGCTCCGTCAGCGGCGCGCACCCATTGTTGACAAAGGACGATCGATGGATTTAATGAATTGGAGTGACACAGATGGCTTTATAAATGTGTTATTTATGTAATATTTTTTTTTAATAACTCTGAATGTTACGTCAGGCCCGTTCTCAGCTCTTCGTTGTTTATATCACGTTAGCCTGTTGTTGCTCGTTCATGTCTGTTCTTGGTGTTAGATTTTGTCGAATAAATTTCCCCCCAAAATGCGATTTATACTCCAGAGCGACTTATATATATATTTTTTTTTCACGTTATTGTGCATTTTATGGCTGATGCGACCTATATTCCGGAGCGACTTTTAGTCCGAAAATTACGGTACGTAGTATATGTACAAACTACTATATTTGCACCTTTCCCATTGACAAATATAAACATTAAAGGCAGTGAAAAAGAAAAATAATCTTAGACAATTATATTGGCACTGCCCTCTCCTGAAATGTTCGGACCACTCCTGGTCGGATGATTGACTTTTCAGTATTTTACTTTTTTTTCAGGAACATTTTCCCACATTTTCCCCCAATCCCTCGTAGGTAGCATATAATGAATGTTTCTCAGCATTTTCTGAAGAATTTATATGCCCACCCCAAGGAAAAAATTCCAAGCTCCGCAAGTGTTTATATGTTTCTCTTCATACAAGAGATAAATGCAAACAATTGATTCATTAATTACTTGATACACACTGTACGTTTTATGTTTCCATGTTGTAGACAAAATGAGGGCATGCTGACAAAGTATACGAATAACAACACAACAAATTATCCCGAGCTCAAAAACATGTTTCAATATGCTTTGAAAGCAGAATTGCAGACACCCACTTTTGACTTTCCATGAATGTTTTGTTATTCTTTATCAACCTATCGCCACACCTCCTGAAGCCAACCCAATATGCCTGTTTAGTTGGAGCTTTGCACCTCTCACTCTGTGGATCTGATCCCCTCCAGATGAGAATCTCATGGCCCACTTCAAAGCAATAGCCCTTGGCCTCGCTTCCCTGGATCTGACAGTGTCTGACTTGTTAGTCCTCTGGAGCTTGAGCCTACTGCAGCAGAGCGCCAGTAATCCTCTCGGCAAAATCCAACTGGAGGAACACAATCTAGCCCACAGACGGTGACGGACAGTGTACACATAGCAACCTTGCACCTGACATCACCGCATGAGCTTTTGAAATTGAGCCAAAATGACTCTGCTAATTACTCTTGCGCCCTCCGTTCAGAGACTCGGTTTCATTAAAATAAATCAAATACTTTCAAAAGACTGATCATGAAAACACGAATGCAACAAATATTACAAGACTGGACAATGAAATTGCTAAGTGTTTCTAACCAAACAACAGAGAGGGTCGTACTGCTGGCCATATTTTGCCTACTCATTTTCAGGTATATTGTAATCAATCTGCACGTGTTTAACAATAAGATTTTCAAATAATTAATATAATTAAGCTAATATTTGCTTCTCTACAGCAAATGGCTAACTACTGGTTTATCATCAAACCTGAAGATTATACCTTACAAGACATTTCCAATGTCTTAGAAAAACATGACAGTTCAAATTTCATGAACCCACTTTCAGTAGAACATTCCAGAGGAGTGAATGTCAATTATCCAAAGACAATAAATATCTGAACCAATGGAAGTTTCCAACTTTAAACAGGTAGTTATCATGCAATCCCAGCAGATAAAACCCTTGAATTTATTCTGACAATCTATCTCATGACCTCCTTCTACCCTCATTTCTGCATCTGAGACCCCCCACTTGCACCTCAACCAGCTCCTTCTCTTCTCCGCTGCCTCATTTCTGCGGCAAAGCCGTCTGCAGGGACAAAAAGCTGCAGGAGAAACAGCTGCTCCACAAACAATTCAATATGTGCAGTCCATGTATACTGTAGGTGGTCAGACAGGCTTTAGGCACGCACACACGCACACACACACACACGGCCGCTGGGAGGTGTAGCTCCTTTGCAAGCATAAACCAAAGCAAATAACAGATTATAGCAGCAACCAAGCAAATCCAATAAAAAAGCAAAGATCCCGCACATATAAAAGAGGATACAGCCATCGTGCAGTCTCATAACGATGGCACATGAGATTTGTAAAATACACACAGGCTTCCTGAACACATCGCCTGCAACTTATGAAGGAAACAGAGTTCCTTGCCGGGCTTCCCCAAGCTCCACTATTTGAATATCATTTTTCAACGAAATGATATTTAAGACTCCTGAGGCAAACCAAGTTTTTTTTGCATGGATAACCATGAATCTTTCAAACATTTGGCAAGTCAATTCATTCCACAGTGAAATGTCTGAAAGAGCTTTGGTATTTCTTAGGTAGATTACCTCAGTAGTTATACCTCTTTGTCATGTTTTTAGTTCTGGGAATTTATAATGTCAACTTAATTGTTATCTTTATCATCATTATATATTATTACCTCTGGCAGAAGGCTTGTTTTCATGACGGTGATTGCGTTTTGGATGCTTGTATCCGATTGGTTGGTTCTGATATAGTATAGCTTTTCCGTGTTGGATTAGTTAGGATCAGGTGCTATTACGCTTCATCCTGGTTCCATTCAGATCACACTTTTAATTGTAACAGCAATCTGTCAAAATTGATCAGCTCAGGATTTGATGGAAATGTAACTTTATGTGCAACTTATTCTTAAACCTTTGTGGTCCAAACATCTACACACAAGAATAAAAAAAAATTAAAAATCAATAAAGAATTCTAGACGTAGAGTTATACCTAACTAACTGAGAAATCGGGTCACGGGAACTATAGAGACGTCATCGTACGTGTGAGTGTAGTTTGTGTGTGTGGAAGAGGGGGGGGGGGGGGGTGTACATGACAGCGAATCTTGTTTAGATCCTGTATGTGCGAAACATAGCACTGGAAAATAAGCAGACGTTACTAAGCAGCCAACAAGGTTGCACAACAGTAGTTGTAAGAATCCTATTCTGCCAGAAGGAAAGCAGGTGAGACAAAGTGGGAGGCTGGCAATGTAGAAAAGGGCAGATGCAGCCAGATGGAGATATGAAGCATATTAGGAGATTTAATCAAGTGGCAGAAAAACTGGGCGAATGAGAAGTTGAAGAGCTTGCATCGATTTAGATATCGTAAATGGCTGCTAAGTATACACATTTTTTGTCTAATGACCATCCCCCAAAAGATTTAAGTAATATACAGTCAACTGGTAGGTGAAGGTAACAGATAAAACATCGTTGAATGGTGCAACACGATAATACCGAAAAAGATATCGCTGTCAATCTGTCCTTGTAGACCTAATCATGTTATTGTGCATAGAAGGCCAGCTCTTGGTGACATTTTATCGGAATCACTCCGCTCAATAAATTAGTTGTTGGAATTTAAGGCACCAGAATAATACAGCTATCAGGAAATACATACATGCTCGTGAGCACAAGAATAATAGCAAATCAAGCCTATTGTGAGTGGTGGAGAGAGATAAACGCAGCTGAGATGTAGCTCTTTCTCTCTTCTGCAGAAAAACACACACTGTCAACCTTTAACCCTCTCATTAGTGTTATCCCACCAAAGCAGAGTAAATTGTCATGAATAAATCCACTTGGAAGCCACTGAATGAAAGACTTTCACTCTGACATAGTCACATTACCATTTCAATAACCGTGCAACACTGCAAAACGCCGGGACTATTTGAGTAATTGGAAACCTTAACGAGTAGATAAAATATGCAAGACGAGTGTGCATGTGTGTCCATTTTGTTTTTCACAAAGACAAATAAGTCAGATTTTCTGGCTAAAATAGAGAATGAAAATGAATGTGGGACATAGACTGGAAAGATGCTGTTGCTTTGTTTGGTAAAACAAAAGAACTAAAGTGCCGACAGCAGTCAGACCTTGAGACAAATGTATTCAGGAATACAACCCTTTAAGCAAACCTTTGTTTGAGCAGCGTAACCTCGGTGGAGGTGCCAAAGAAATGTCCTTGGGCTGTGTAAAGTTCGAAGAGCACCCCAGTGAAACTAAACCAGCATTCCATCATCATTAAGGAAAGATGGCACAAACCTAATGTGTACATTTTAAACAACTCACGTTCAAGTCATTCCAATCTGGACTATGTTTGCAAAAAAAGAAGAATCCGTAGGAATAATAAGAGGGCAACCCTCACAAGAAGCGCACCACTGAGGGAATGCACCTGCAGGTCAAAGAAAGCGGCGGTGGAGAGGAGGATGAGGATGAGTAGGTGGAGGAGGGTGCGTTGCACCATGTAAGCCAGACAAAGACATACATGCACAGGGGAGTGAAACAGACAAAGAAACAAAGACTACAGAAAAATATAACTCAGAACTAAATCTTTTTTATTCACCATGCTGTCTAGTTTTGGTCTTTTCATTGCAGTGCTCATTTTGTTACCCTCAAGTGACCTAATCATTCCCCACTGTCATCAATCCGAGAGACAATTTAACACCCAGGAGAGAAACAGACTCTTCGGAGGTATCTGAAACTCTTCATGACAAACTGAGACAAAGGTACTTCAGCCAAAACATACAAGACAGAACTGCATGGCACATAACTAACATACTGAAATATCCGAGATTGTATCACTATTGTATTAGTATGCAAAGAAAACCCTTCACTACAGAAACGGTATTAGTTGACTATGTAAAATGCTGACAGTGCGTACGTGGATAAGAGAATTGCATGACTGCAAGACATTTACTGAGGCTTCATTTGAAATCATCCTTTGTGTTATTTTCTCATAGTCGAGAGGACAAACGGTTGAATGATCACGTCTTGGCAGCTATTTAATGGTATTAATGGACTGAGGAACACAAGAGGTGATGTAAGAGGTACCCGGATAGATATTTGTCTTTGGTTTATTCTTTAAAGTTGCCAAGAGGATATAGGTTGTTGAATTTACGAGCTTGTTTGGTTTGGACTGCCCTGCGCAAAAGGGATAAATGAATGGGGAAAGAAAATGAACGAGGGGTGAAAGATGAAACTTTAATTGTCTCTCTGGGGAAATCGGGTCATCAGCGGGCACGGTGCGAACGGAAACGATGAGAGCCATTGTAGCTAACACAAGTAATTAAAACACAGCTTGCAATAATTGGAATCACTTTTTACATTTATGGCTATCAGACATCACTTCAAATATGTATAAAATGGCAGATGGGGGCTCTTTGGAGGTACAACACTTGTCTCCTGTGAGATCTTTGGCTCGTCAAACATCGAAAGTCACAGATGGGGAAGACGATAGGAACAACAGCTTGAGCAGAGGAGGCAGACCAAGAGCCGAGGCGCTACTCGGCCACATTAATTGGTAGGAAGCAGCGAGCCTCTGAATAAACACGCGGCACCAAAGAGAGCCCGGCTCATTTTTCCTCCCCTTGCACTTTGTCTCCTGAGCAGTCAAAGCAAAGATAACTTAGAAGCCTACTCTTCCTTCTTTTTGCAGTGTATCCTTGCGTTGCTGGCGTGATAAGCCGAGCACCATCTCAGGACTACCAAATATGACAACATGCTGTGATCCCTCAACTCTGTAGCCAGTACTCTACACCTCCGCCTTTTTTATATTCGCCTCACTCACAGGCCCACAGTCCTCTGCTGGTTTCTGCTTTTTCGTTCCCTCCCTAATTATCTCACAGGGCTGTGAAGGTAGACCCGACCATCCCCCTACGATTCCGCAAACGGAGAGACCCTGATGAATAATTTCACGTTTCTCTTGCCTTCTCTTTCCACATGTTCTCAAATTGATTATTGTACAGAAGGCCCAGCTAAGAGAGCAGCCCGCTGGGTAATTTGTCTTTCTGACGAACATCGTCAATGCGTAGGTGTGGGGGAGGGAGAGGTAGAATGTGCAAAGTGATGATAAAAAAAAAAAAAGTGATTATAGCAACAAAAAAAAAAAAGTGATTATAGCAAAAAAAAAAAGATTGGTTGGACTGGAAGATTTGTGGCTGCTCTTGGCTTTTGATTGGTGATTCTGTTTGATGTTGTGGTCTGAGGCACTAGCGAAGAGTGGACATTTGTTGAGCGGTATGCAAATTGAGAACATACTTTGAGAAAGGTTGACTCCAGAGAGGTGTCGCTATGCATGCGAAGCACGTTCTAAAAGAAAGCTAATACAGCATCATGCACGGCGGTGCACATAAGCGCACCAGCACGGCAAATTGAATAACGCGCTCCAGTTCAAGTCTGTAGAAGAATGCAGCTCAGTCAGTCACATAGCTGTCAGCCAATTGCCTCAAGTCCATCGTAGCAAACCAAGATGAGGTCAAAAGTGCGCATCACTGACAAGTTTGGTTTCAGCACACGGAAACATAAGAATTTGTGTTGCACTCCAAGTAATAAGATGCTCAAAAGTTTCACATTTGCAATTCCGGTGCAAGCTCCACCAAGTGGCTTTGAACTTCACCCCCCCACGCCCCCCACCCTCTCCGAACCCCATCTCCAGCACATGCACTGTACACCCACATCACTTCCCATTCTCCTCCCCTGTCTTCTAACTTGAGTCTCTCATCTTCTTTGTTTCCTCCAAGCTATCTCAGCATCAAGCTTAGCGCCTCCTGCATTCTGCTCCTCTTTCCTGATGTAAAATCTTTCGCCGCCGCTCGATTTCCCTTACTAGTCTTTTTTTTTTTTTTTTTTTTTTGGAAGGGCCTCTTTTTTAAAAGAGGGAACTCTTTTACCGATCCTGTTGTGCATTCTCTTTCCCTGCCCCCACCTCCTCCATTCCAAAAAAAACTCTTAATGGAATCCATGTCAGCAGAATACCAGAGTGAACCGCACAACTTCACTGTGGCTTCATGTCTGTCTTTCTCGTCTTGGATGGCTCCCTCTGAGAAACAAAAAAAGCAGTTGGAGAATTGAAAGGAAGCAAAATAAAGTGGCGTATAAATGTTAGAGATGATGTTTAAAAAGACTCTAAACACTCTGGACCTACATTCTTGGACAAACTCAGTCCAATCTTCATGAAATTTAAGAAGGGCACTTTTTGCACTCTACCTCCGAGTGTGTATTTGGTGAAGGCTTAATGTTTGGACTGAGATTTATATTGTTTGTGTTTCACATGTCCTTGAAAGACGGAATATGAGATGATATATGTATTATGTTGCTTCTGGGAACTACTCACCATTAATCTACTATCCAATGAAATCCAACTCAGGAGAATATAAAGAGCGGTTGTACAAAACAGAGTGCAAAAAGCAGGAGAAGGTGTAGCTTGTTCGCAATTGCCTTTACAATGAGTAAGTCTTGAGTGGTAGTGTGACGGACAACCTGATAAAGGAGTGAAGGGAACAAAGTGGCACATTGCCGCTTTGCTACGGTGTACTTGTTCCTGGAGAAGCATTGACAGTGACAAATTGAGCTGGTTTCCAATTATTTATCTATCTGTTGTTTACGCCACAGAACGCATGCTGACACACACCCCCTATAAATCTTTATTTGGAGTACACAACACCAATCTACCAGTAGATTATTCTTCTAAGCAGCACGAACTAATCAAACATGTGCTTATTCGGTGAGTGCAAAGTGTTAAATGACGTTCATCTACCCATTCAGCGGATACTCATGGACATCTGCACACACTTGGTGCAAACGGAATGGAAGAATCCACAGAATAAAATCACCTTCACTTATAAACGATAATGTATTCTGTTCTGGGAATAGAGGGAAAAGCCAGGGGGAGTGATGGGATGGGGGCCAAAGGGGAGGCACACATTTAAACACTTTAGATCCGATAAGGCAGCTGGAAATTGCTGAGAGAGGCTTCCACTTGTACAGAGACGAGCCGCCTGCCAGTCTGTCGCGGAGATTCCAGACAGCCAGAGGTTGACCGAGAGAGCTCTCGCATGATACAGGGTCCCCTCTGCTTTAAAACATTGCTGACACCTCTTGCCCATCTCCATCGATGGAGGCCAACTCAGTGTGCCACACACAAACAAGAATGACACTTTACAGCTAACATCTGCATTCACGTTTAAAAACAAATTGCCCACTATCCCTTGGAATTCTAAAAAATGGCATCCTTTTGTACCAACTAATCTTTCTCATCACTCTACCTGATTTTAGGATCCACTTTGTAAACGCTCCAACTCTTCTGATTTTGTCAAATTAACTGACAGAATAATGTTATTTACTGCAAAACAAGGTTACTTACTGCTGGGCAGTCAGTGGTGAATGGCTGAGCCTCTGGATTTAATTAGTCTAGCACCCATATGGATGATAATAAAAAAAAGAACGTGCACGTGTGTGTTTGTATATACACATGCACACACGCCCAGTCTGTCACAGTTCTACCTGCACTGCCAAACACACTGCACGCCTCAGTGGCAAAAGGAGGGGCGGCTCCATAATCAGCTGATTCCGTGCTGTTAATTTAATTGATATTAGCAGTGGTGCAAAGCAAGACGTCGAGGTTCACTTCCTGTGCCATGTGCACGTGGAGAAACAGCTGCGTTGATGGGCGGGAGTGGGGGGGTCGGAGAATGGGACATATTGTGAGATAAATGATTTTTAAAACCACCACCAAGGTTGATAAACACGCTGTCAAGAAGATGAGACGATGCAGATGGAAGAAAGGGCAATCGCTCTCAACTTGCTCTGTGACTATTTATAGATGTTTTTCCCATCCAGTGAATCAAAAAACAGTGGCAAGAAAGGTGGAAAGCGCCATGGCAATCTCAGAATGATAGCAAATGTGATTGCGTGATGCTTACTGAATGAATTCCGAGCAAGTAGGCTTTTGTCTTGGCTGTAAAAAAGTAAACACATGAGGTGTGATGGTGCTCATGGCATTTTCTGTTGCTCAGATCAAAATGAAAAAAAGTGTAATCCAGCACTATTATAGACAGATATCTTATAATTAGCTCCCTGTAATCCTTCCAGCTGTCTTCCTCTAAGCACACTGAGCCCTGTCTGGAACCAAATAAGAGAGAGAAAAAAAGAAGAGGATGGAAAAAAGAGAATCTGTTTGTCCTTCAGTCTATTGGACAATGTTTGGAGTAGACGTCAGGGTCAAGTTGAGGTCTCTGTTAATTATCATTTCAGGCGAGTGGATCTTCCCACACAACACTTCCACACAACAGATTGCATTGACAATTAAAAATTTATTATTTTTTCAAGCAATGGTTGACTTACCGTTAATTCTTCTTATTAGTCACAAATTGCAGCAAGCGTTTGAACTAATTGGGTTGGGTGATGCACAACCACTCGAGCTGCTAATAATACAGAATGAGGGATGAAATGAAAACAGGAGCACCTACGCAGTGATGTGAGAATGTAGCTTCCAATGTTCTGATGACACCTGATTACACCTGGTTGGTGTGGGTAGTGAAAGCTAGGTCATGTTTGATGGCATCTATTGAAGGGTGATGACGAACATGCACGGCCCTGCTCTTTCTGCCAGTGTAGTTGAGGGGACGACTATGAAACATGGCAGGCTGTATATACTGTCAACAGTGTACAGCACATTCCCCACTGTGTGTCCACAGGAGTGTGAAGCATTATAAGCATCAGCCTCCCAGAAGTAATTTCGTTGGTCTTGGTATGCCGCGACGGGGAAGTATTTATATTCAACAAGGTTTGATGTTTATCCACAGAACACGGGCTGTGTTTGCGAACACAGTCGGGGTGAAAAACAGGGTCTTTTGCTTCAGTCAATTCCCCTTGTGCTACTTTCTCTTTGCTGCCATTTAAGCACATCGTACACAAAGCAACAAATTCCACATAACTACTTACGTCTCATCTGTATTCCACAGCTAGTTTCCATTAGTTGCTAACCGTTTGTGCTATTATGTACCTCAATCACAAAAAAACTTTCAACGAGGTTTTGTCTATCTTCGCAAATAGTGCACATCCAAATCCATTCCCTCACATAATCTACCTATTTCATTCCCTTGGCTTTGTAAGGTGTGAAACCGTATGCACTTTTCTGAACCCTATGGGATTTCTTCACTTGTCAGTATGCAGGGCAGCATCACGAGGAAACACACATGTAATACGAATACTGCAGGTCTAAGTTGAGGGCTAACAGCAAGAGCAAATAGAAGGAGACAGAAGGTTTGGTTCTAGAGAAGTGAAAATATAAACATATATCATTGTTTTAATTGTTTCATGATGGTCCATTTCTTATGAATGAATGGATATAGTATTTATTTGCAGAGGATGTTATATGATATGACGTGGTGTCTCTCCACGTTGTCAATAAAGCTCAAGGAACACCTGCCAACCCAAGTGCAGGTTTCCATTGTCTATTAGAGCATGAAAAATGTCCTCCACTGTCAATAAAGGAGAGCCTGTAACAGAAGCATCTGTCAATTACAATGCTAATCTTGAGAAGCTTCCCGCAATTATAGTACAGTGACAGACAGGTGAGTTACGCGGGAGCCTCATGTTTGTCGGGGTGGCTCTGGATGTTTGATTGTCTGCTGGCATTTTGGAGCAAGACCTTTGGCAAGACAACATCCTGGAATATGTGGCATGAGACATTTAGAATAAGGCCACCGGGAGAAGGACTACAGCAGACAATAAAAAGGCATTGCTGATTGTTATGTGGAAGAATGTTGGAATCTGTTTTCTATGGTGGAGGATTTCAATTAGAGCCTTAACAAACCACTGCTGACATGCAATGAAAATGCCTCCAAAAACATTTCTCGATCATTTCGTTTTGTGATGAAACACCTGTGTTTATTATGATAGCAGCCAGACTTGAAATGTTTCCAAGAAACAAAGATAAAGCTAAAACCTATTTCAGATTTTTGATTCTTGCCTGTTTTTAAGTCTCATACAATAACCCTGTTGTGATAATAAAAATTCCAATTTACAGCTGGTATTAAAGATAACAGAGGAGAAAGTGACACTGATTTAGCTTCTAAATGCAGCATGAAAAAATATAAAATCATGCCATTTAGAGTTTAACTGACACTCGTGGATGTGTGTTTGGGTGGGATTAAGTGTACGATGCACAAGTGCTACAGGCTATATCACCACGAAGATCAATTTAATGATCTCTTCAGTGTCTCACGGTTATAATGTACTTCTCGGCTAAATCCTCCATTTCCGCAAGCGAATGGTAATATCACGCTGTATTTATTTGTTGCACCGCATTGTTATATCCTGGAAATAGCCTTGGGATGTCTGTGATGAACAGTGAAGGTGCATTCCAGTGAGAAAATTGTGCAAACAGAAAGGGGGGTGCAAAATGAAATATATCACCGCTTTAATAATTCATGATGTGTAACGTGTTTAATGTTCACCCAAAAGAATAGGGAATATATCAATAGTGTATCTCCTACCTTGGAATTTGAGGGAAAAAAAATTGAGGGGCATACACACTTGCATAATTTTTCAGTTTTTTGTCTTTCAAAGTAAATAATCATTCTCCATTTTCATTAATGGCATGTTTGGGTGTCATTTTGTCAATGTCGTTTGGACTAAATTCAAAGCAAATTTATAGAAAAAAATAATTAATTTCTTGAGCCACTACTGAAGCTCCCTCACAAACCTTTTCTGAAACATTCTGGGCTATTCCCACGAGAGAAAGATGAAGCGATGCTCTGCAAACAGGCGGATGTGTGGATGTGTGTGTGTGTGTGGGGGGGGGGAGCAGTAAAGAGAAGAGGCTGAGTTGACAAGCAGGCGGCAACAGTAATGGCTGCACTGCTTTGGAGATGTTCCCCTCATTATTCACGATTCCACTGAGGAACCACTCCTTTTTCTCGCTCTTTGTTCTGTATGTTCATGTTATAAATCTCGACATCTATGCAGGCAATTAAAGAAGACAGCAGTGACGTTAAGCAGTAGGAACTCGACAGCGTATACATATTCATTTTATACTTATATACTACTTTACGTTGCTCTTCCGTCAAATATGCAGTCAGCTATTTTATTTTAGCTTGACAAACCTAAAGACTGTGTTTTAGCTATACTTTATTCAAATTTGGCCTAAAGCGAAACATATATAAATACATATTTTCCAAACTCCTTTCTATGAATTGTGTTACGTGATGGAAGCCCCTCCCAAACTTGGTGTTGATTGTTCTGTACATAGCACATTCATGAGCCATGTGTTCCTTCTCAGAAGCTCTGGTGTCCTCTAGCCTCTCTTTTCACTAAGCTCCAGTCTAAACAAACTCTTCCAAGCATCCTGACACCATGTCACAAATCCAGCTCTTGGAACCACTTATCGTGGATCAAGCAAGTAAAATGCTTTGGATGACGCTCTGCACAAAATAAACACAATCCAGCTGTATCTGACGTGCGATTTGCTGAATGATCACATCGCATTGCAATGGTAGAAAGCAGGATGAGGTACAAGAGGCTCGCAAGCATTCCCAGTCCTTCATCGGAAATGTGAACCAAACACAGATTTCTGCTTTGGTGCTTTTGGATCAACGACATGCAATTGCCTATCATTCCTCAACCATATGGAGGGAAAATAATTTTCTCAGAGATAACGCTCACATGGCGACTTAGGACTTTGCATTCATCCAGAGAGTTGACAGGCAGGATGTTGTCAGTGACAGCTATTTGAAGTCATTAGTTAATGGAGAGGCTGGCAAGAGAGGGAACCCTGACCTCGAGGAATCCGCCTCTCTCGCCGCCGCCTCCGTACGCTCGCTCATTGCCGCCGAAAGACTCCAATCAAAGAGGAGCGAACGGGGGTCCCAGCACACGCTGTCAAACTCACAGTCTGACTGAGCCGTGCATATCCCATGATCCACTTCACAGAGCGTCTTCACTTCACTGAACATGTCCATCACGTTAATGCATTCGCCTAATTACCGACATGTTTACCTCCTGCCTTCATTTGAAAGCTACTTTCAGGGTGTTCAAATAGAAATTGCATGGAAACTGAGCTGGAAGTATATTTAAAACCAGATGATAATGAACTCCAAATGCAGTATTGTAGTTGTAAAAGGCTGATAAGCAATAATGTGACCGGCCAAACTCAATGAATAATCAAAAGAATAGAAATACAAAGGTAGGGTTTGCTCTGCGCCATATCATGTGAGTGTGACTCTCTTCTTCATGCTCTGCTCAGGTTGTAGCACATTACAAACACCTGGCCCATGTTCCTGTTTGATTTATTTGTACCTCCTCAGGGGCTCATTGAGGAGTGGGGAGCAGTTTGGTCAGCAGCCTCTCGACACAGCACCAGGTGTTAAATGTACTATTCCACAGTCATCCAGCCAACATTAACACACACATTCACAGCTAAGGGCAAATCTCCTGCTCATCAAAAATGCACATGGACATTTTTTATTGCGCCAAGTCTCAATGTGGAAATGCTAAAAAAATTCAACCTTGTGTGAGGAATTGTGCATTAAAATTTCATGAGGATGGACAATAAATAGGCAGGAATATATTTTGAGTGACTGTTCTTTTTTGTGTCACTCATGCATCCTTGCATACATTGTTTAGATCTTAAATGTGGTTTAATATTAATAATAGATTTTATATGCATATAAATAGACAATTGCAATTTTCTGAGCTATTCATTTATTGCTAGCATATGTCTAAAATGCTCAAAGATTACCATTTCGGGGAGAGCCTGTTACCAAGGTGACACGTCCATGTTACTTTTGACTTTGTGTGAAAAGCTACACATAAATAATAAACATACACAAAAACGACTTTCCCTTTCTTAACCTCCAGTGCATTCATAACAAGAAGGTTGTCTTTCCTTGCAGCTTATTACTTTACTGTGGAGTTGTGCCTTGACCTTCATCCCTGGCATGAGCCACACTTTCCTCGAGCAAATGGCAATGTCCAATTAGTTTAAGAATAGCATTTATTTCTCTCTCTTCTCGAACCGAGGAAACAGGTCTACTATCCAATAACCTTTAGCGTACAGAGGCTGTGACTTTGCTTTCACCTCAATAAAGCTCTCTGTGATTGAATCAAGTGGCCGAGGTCAATAGGACATATGTTCATTTCCCAAGGTCCTCTAGGGTCTCTAGGCAGAAAAAAATGTGCTGAGTGTCTTCTGTGACATTTATAGGCTAGGAACTGAATTATATGTCTTTTCCCTTTTTACGCATTCAATTCCAGTTTGATTCCTTCCGTGTGTTTCTGTGTACTTGCGTTGCATTCCGAGCCTGTGGTCATGCTTCAGGCACCGGCACAATTCACATCTGTCACTGGCTCTACCACCTCACCTCAATTTTCTGCAAACAAGTTTCACTTTCTATGCCTGGAAGGAAAGTCACTTCATCCTTTCGCTCATCTGCTTCTGTCTGCCTCTGTCAATGCCCTCCCGCTCTTGTTGTCTTACATCTGTCAGAGTCATAGACGGTCTTTTGTCAGCCATCAACTGTCAGAGGACTACGATTCAAAAGAGAAGATTAAATTGGACTGTGGTGACTGTGCTATGTATAAGAGCAGGGTGGTAGACCACCATTTTGAAATCAACGTTTGCGGTAAAAGTGTGCATTTATATGGTCAATAATAAAACCTACCAAGTATGGGAGTTCCATTCATGGAGAAGATTCAGTTGAAATTAGGGCCCTACGTACATATACTTGAAAAATATTTAAGCATATAAAGTGCTGTACCTAAATGGCAAATAACTGGACAAGTTGTCTATTTACAGAGTACAAAGCAGGGTCACTTCCTACTTTAATCCTGCACTGATTCACACTCCCCTCTTTAAACTTCTTAACTCAGCAGAATTTACGAAAAAGCCGTCTGTGTTGCCCGGTCCCGTTGTGACCCGTGAATCTGCGCGACCTCAACCGGATAAGACAAGGAGACATAACTCATCCAGGCAGCTTCAACAAGTCCTCCTTGTGTTCGAGCTCAGCCTTAGAAGCTGCCGGTAAATTTAGTCAACTCCACAACTAATGAACTCTCACCCTTGGGGGCTTTGCTTCTCTGAGTTGGAGTGCTGATCGAGCATTATCCTGATACCGTTTGACCCTCTCTTTCATTATAATTCAAAAGGAGAAAGTGATACTAGAGCGGTATTATTATTCTCAAACCTTGGTGAAATATTTGCCCTGGAGACAAAGCGTGATTAGAGCAGTGAGCTGACAGAGCTGAGAAAATCAGGGGGATCGACGCTATAGAATGAGATGCTTTCAAGCATGTCAAGGCTCTAACTGGTAAATCTCATCTTCGAGTCTTGCTTTAGTTGATTCTCAGTTGAGTTGAAGAAATTCAATTGGCTTTACCTTTTTCTTGTACTCTGCTGCTAAACATTTGCCTGTCAGATTCCCACTTGAGACATACTGCGGGAAAAAGCCGTTTAGCAAGCGACAGCAGACACTTGACTCTGCAAGTCGACACTGTCACCTGTTAGGAACACACGCAGAGATTGTTAAAAAGTGCAGACTAAAGCTGATGCACAGCTGCTGCGTGACTGACAGGTGTGTCGCAAAGCCACCTCGCAAGTCTTTCCATCTACAAAGTTGGCTTCAGGGCATGTCCTCCAACCAGGTAGAAGGAAAAATAAAAAAAAGCCAGCATGAACAGTTTGTGTAATATTTTACAGCTTGTGAGTGTCCATTCACCCAAGAGGTCAGGCGAGGTCAGAGGCACACTCCATCACAGTTGTGCTGTTTCATTCCAAAGTGTTTCAAGATGACAACTTACTAGCTACTTCCAGCGATGCATTGTGACTGACTGCCTGGCCCAGATAGTTGCGGGCCACGCAGACGTAGCTGCCGTCGTCAGGCTTGCTCCTCCGTCCGTGGACAATACGTAAGAAGAAGAGTGAGCCGCTCGGCAAGAGCATGCGGTGCGAGCGAGGGTTGTCCCGATCCGTCTCCACACGTTCCCCATCTTTGTACCACTCCACTGTAGGTGGCGGACGGCCTTCTGCTTTACAGTTGAGAGTGGCTGGTTCCCCTTTGGACACAATCAGGTCAGAGGGGTGCTCAACAATGCGGGGAGGGGAGTCCTCTTGGCGAAGACGAGACCCTGGAGGGAGGGATGACAAAAACTCAGTTAAGCATTAAGTGCCACGTGGGTTCCATTGTAGTCACTCTTACAATCGTGTGCTAATGAAAACGGTAACAGGGCTGAAAGGATTTGACAAGGCGTGTTATAAAGGGTTGTGCAAGTATTAACAATAATCTAGTTTGACAATATAATTACCCGACAATTTATGTCGCTCATGAGGTGTTTTTCTTTGCTTTCAGCTGATGGAGTCCACGAGGCATTCATTGTAAATGAGTAAACAATGTTGAAATATGAAATCGTCTGGCTGCCTTTCAATGTCTGCTTGAATGGAAGAAAATTATTAAGGTTGTCGGTGACTTCTTGTTTTGTTTTGTTTTTGTGAATGAAAGGACGTTACATTATGACGGGGAATTTGTAAGTCTTTCAATCTTTATGAAATAAGCAGTATAGGAAATTGATGGATGGCCGAATGAATGGATGGATGGTTTTTAGTCACCACAGCAAGCACAATCATTAAATCTGTCTGACTAGTTCACCAGAACTACGAACCATAAAATAACCTTTCATACTTCACTGTTAAGATGTCAATCCTTCAGTTCAGCTCTAAGATCACCAAGTGAGTTCCTTTGAGGCAGAACCTCCCTAATGAGGATCACCTTCAGAGACCCTGCCTGCATGTCCTTACAGCTCCTTGACTGTTCATCCAGCCATCCTTGTCGGATTGTTGGCTACTGTTGAGGTGATCGGGAGCCAGGCACTGTCCCCACCCTGCAGCGCTGTTTGCATTTTTCTATTTTCAGCAGAGTGCAAGCTGAATTTCGCGTTTAAGGATAATAAGGAGTCTAATAATTGGGCACTTAGACCTGCAGGGTGGATCCTACCAAGAATTCAGACAACCATACGTCATACCTACGGGCAAATTATATTCCCAAATTAACCTCACACCCAGCATTTTTCGAGAGCAATGACATGAGCTCTAGAGAACGGCTAAAAGCACAGGGATGTAGACTCGACACACAAAAAGCCCCGAGCAAGCAATGAACCCGAATCGATCTCGCTGTGAGCTAGTACATGGAATTGAGGTGCTCCATTAAGCCTTGATGTTTTGCTTTGTTTTTGCTCATAACAGTTTATTCCTTAATGTCAGAGGACTGGTAAACCTTGCTGGAAGGATGCATACAAATGATTATGCATTATTTAAAACTTTTGGAAATGTAATATTTTGCCATGGAGTAAAAAAAGTAGTCTTATCATGCAAAAGAGGCTCAAATGACAAACATACAAAATGAGAAATAATTTAAATCTGTTGTCTTTCAAATGGGAGACACTAAATCAAATGAGGTTCCACTGGCAATGGATCACCTGTTACATTTTCCTCCCTCACCGCTGCTCTAACAAAGGAATAAACAAGGCTACCCCTGTGGTCTCTTGTCCCTGTTTACGGCACACATGCTTCTTTCCTTGTTCTTAATTGTGCTGGGCTGCTGCCTGTGGGTTTTAGCAGCTCCCTAAGCTCTCTGGCTACACAAGACAGGCAATATCAGCCCGCCACAAGTGGGGGGCTCACAAAATCAGGCCTTATCTGTAAAGGGCCAGCAGCCAGCGGCAAAATCAGTATGCAAAAACATGCACACAGATGCACAATTGAGTACATGCATATACAAGGAAGGTCATTTGTAGCACCTGTGCCCCGACAAGTACAGTAAGTTGTTTCTTTTTAACTCAGTCATGCCTGAGGCAACAATGTTGGCTTAAAGTTCTGGGGAGAGGCAAGACAAGATGCGTAATGGGGAGAGCAGTTTGGGCTGAGTGGCAAAGAGGTGTAGAGATACTCAAAAGTCTGATAAAATATACAACTTTGCTGCATTGCTTTTTATTAGTGTAGGCTGGGTGAATATTCGTGGGGAGGAGATGAAATTAGCTGATAAAGGGTCAAGGCAGAATCTTAAAAACAACAACACACGAGCACTGAGATCATGGCAATAACATGGGAGAAATGTTAATGTAATTTTCTAGCATGTTGGTGGTCTGGGCTCGACCCACCCCAGTGAAACTTGGAGAATAACACCGCGTGTATTTATACAGTATGGAAGAAGAGTACCATGTGACCGAGCCAAAGTGAAGTTATTGCGTTGAGGTCACAAAAACTGTCAGCTCAAGATGAAGAATCCCACAAGGCCTAACGCTTCAGACGTGGTGTCTGACACGGATGCACGCAGTTCCCCAAAATAACTAAGTGTTTTACAGCTGGTGGTTTGGAGAGGACACTAAAAATGCTGGATTCTGGAGACTTAAAACCTCGCAGATCATTTGCAGCAGAGCCCCAGTTGTGGGGATGATAAATCCCAGCCTGGGGCAACGTGGGATTATTACCTGAACTCGAGTACCAACGCCACCCTGGAGGACTCCAATAAACTATGTTCAAAATGTTTTGTTGAGGACATTTTTGCCCGAGGAGAAATAATTTAATTTTCTTTTGTAGTCACAATGGGATGGACATTGGCTCCAAATCCGCATTTCCTAAGAGAAAGACAAAGATTTCCATATTCTAGCTAGTCAAGATCCTTATTTTGACAATAAAACAGGCAATTAATGATTTTTTATCATGATTTTCAGTGTCTCTTTTTCATGTCTCATCTTCTTCTTTCAGTTTGTCCACCTGTTCTCGTCAGCCGAGTTTCTTGTGTCAACCAATCGGAGCCGTCCTGTCAGATCTTGCCCAGGCATGTTTGGTTTCTCATCAGTTTTGTTTGTATATATAGCTCCTTTTATGCCATAATTCCTGTGGAGGGATTACTTTCATTCAGCCACAGTACACCCGCCATGTTGGTTGCAGCAGGAATGTAAGTTTGAACAACCAGCAAAAATTATAAATGCAGAAAGGAGCAGAGACTTCTGAATGCATATGCCGTGGTAATAATGTGGAGTTAAAAATAACATCATGCCACAGATTTAAACTCAAAATATTGTTTGAGTGACAGCTGGCACAGTGAGACTTTTAAGATTACTTGAGGGATTCAGTTAAGACAACTGACAAAGCTTAAAAACTAAAAATCCACAACCAGAGGACTTGGACTGGCTCTGCTTGGTCATGTTCAATACTGAATCCTTTCAAAAATGTGGAATAAACAAGCGATGTATATTGTATACTGAAAGATGCTGCAAGGCAGATTTTTCTTGCCCCTCGACAGAGCTAGTATTGAACAGTCATGACCTGTGTTGTGATGAACATTAATAAATGCATTTCCCTGTTGTCCAACAACGGGGAAAAAATGTAAACACACATTGTGCTAACATGAATTTGTTGCTTGACTCAAACCTTGAAGACATGCACTTCAATCATTCACTCTTCAATTTGTGAGGCAAAACAAGGGGAAGCCAATAAATTCCAGAAATTCTTTCCCAGGTTGTATAAACTGCAATTTAGTGAAACAATTAAACACTGTCATTCACAAATGTCAGGGTGGTCGGTAAGAGCCGTCTACAGACACGCTTCTTGGCAACAATTGAGCCTTCCAAAATTGCATTCATGGAAGAGCTTTTTAATCTGGGTTTATCAATATTTCGCTCTCCCTGGCATGCAGACTTTTAATAGCACAATGGCCAATACAAACGTCCCTGGAGATGAAAGGCAAGGTCATGGACATGATAACAACTCCCATTACTGTAGTGCAAAGCCAGATGTTGAGAGGAGAGTAAACCAAGTGAACATGCAAGCAGAAATAATATACAAACTGGGCATACTGCAGATGTGTAATTTTATGATGATTCAAGTCTTGCAACATTTTTTCTTTTTCACAGTGTTGTTAATACAAAAATTATTGTCGGGGAAAAGAGGAAGGAATAAAATACTTGAATTGCCATCTGTTAAATGTTCACTGAGAAGGTAACATGCAATTAGGTCCCCAGGGCAGAATCAGACAAGAACACTGCTGGTACGTGATAAAAATCTGAGCCAACTAGGTCAACGGCATACATAAAGAACAGAATCAATCCATCAAGCATATTTTGTACCTTACTTCCAATTCCTTTATGCATAAACAAGATGCAGAGGGTGCAACCTCCCGCTGTTCACCACTACCAGGAGGCCAGCAGCAAAGCTGACATGCTTCTCCTCACTCCATTAAATGTACAATGGAAAGTCCGGTTTCTGCTTTTGTCATTGGGTTTTTCTCAAGCAGAGCTAAAAGTCAGACTTCCAGTGACGGACGCAGACATTGAAGTGGCCCAGGTGTATTTTCTAAGGACATTTAACAGTGTACTTACTCTGAAATGAGAGAATCAGTTTAATGACGTGCATGATGTGATTTGTCCTCCTGGAGTGTGACTTTCATTTCCCCATTGTCACCATTTAAACAAGATTTTTTTTCTTAACAAATTCAATTAATACATATTTTCTATTACATTTAAATGGTGTCATTGTGTGACGTATGTGAACATCTGGATGACCTCAAGTCATTTTTGGACTTAATTAAGCCTCTGGTAGAAGCAACCCAGATGTGAGTAACTGTCATGATGACTCAATAGAACGAGACTTTGCTCAGTGAGTCTGAAAGATGTCAAATCCTGGCTGGATTGTTCATTTTCATCTGGACATTGTTGTCCATTTATTTGTGTTGGAATAGTGGTATCGGGTGCTTTGTATTGGTATCAATGAATATTCATATGAAACAAAATTCCTCCAACGAGATGAGATTTAACTTTGCGGCGAAAGATTTGGCCTACATGACTTCAGCCTGGTGCTTCATTTTTAGATGGCATACAGAATGTGTGGGGTGGTGTACCCTCCACAACCTCCTTATTACATGCTGGAAGAAGAAGCAATGCTGCCACAGCAATAAAGTAGTGCAGCAGAAACTGATGTCAAGAGTTCAGCAAGGATGAGAAATGGCTGCTGGAAGTCCATCATATGCTGACCTTTCTTCCACAACAAACCTGCTTGTGTCAATCAGTTCCTCTGAGCAAATACTGTTCAAAATGTGGACGTACAAATTGCTTTTCACCCCCCCCCCCCCCCCCCCACACACACACACACACACACACCTCACTCGTATGATGGGATTGAAAAGATCCTTTTTCTCTCTCTCTTTTTACAGAAAAGACCACAGCCATTTCAAACCATTACTATTAGAACTCTCAACTTTCAAAAAGGTCTGCAAGAGGGTGATAAAATTATATGGTCAGACAGTAATCTGAGAATATATTATGCTTGTGTGCTTAAATGTGTTTTATTTGGCTGGCTTGATTGGGGCCAGAAGGGGAAATAGTGATTCTGACGAATGCAAGTTGGTAGTTGCTGACCAAATGGGAAAGAAAAACAAAAAATAAAGACATGTGAGTCTTAAAATAATATGGAGTTGATCAGCCAACAGATTGCACTTGCCTATGGTACATTTGATTTTTTGGAAGTGCAGCATTCAAAGTCCAGTCACTAAAATGAGTCACGATTGTTGGATGGCCTTCTGCCAGCGGTTATCACCTTGATGCAGCCATGTGATAAGCGCCCCAAGCACAATGATTATCTAAACTTGCCGTGATTGGCAACATTTCCCAGATGGACCCGGAGGGACTCTCAAGTAAGGGGTCGTAAACTTGCATCCAATTTAAAAATTGTTGGCAACAGTTGATGTTGATGATTTCATTCATTGATATCTCAAATGTAACAAAATAATTGAGTTAATTAGAAGCTGTAGGCAGATTTCATTTTAATTGGCCAGCCAAATGAAGAGATGATTGGAAGGAGCTTTAAACAAATGAAAACAGAAATGACTGCTGGTAGTTTGGATGATTGGAGGTGAAGCTTTCCATAGTCAGATAAACTACGGGGACAAAAAGTCGAGTAGATTAATGGACTGCCTCCAGTTTTCTTTTTAATCTTTTGGTTCTTATTTTAAAAATCTCCACGTGGTGTAATTGCAATAATTCCAGCCACATATGTCTGTCAAAGACAACACAGCTCATCCAGACACTGATGCAATCCCCCTTCACTTCTTTTCCAATTTACCCACCTCATTAACCTGAAGCAGTTTATTTCAATCATGTGAAATTTTAATTGCTTGTCTTTCCACTCAACTTAGTTGACTGAAGGCTCTTGGCTCTAAACCATAATTCAGCTTTCTGTTCTTTTGATTGAAATTTCTATAAATGAGTCAATGTCAAGAGCACGCGCTGACGGCTTTGAAACTTTTTTACCTCAGAAAATACTTGGCTCTTCAATGCCCTAAATCAAAATAAAGCATGAGCCCTTGATAATGCATTATTGCCTACTGTGCTGTATTTACATTAATACCCTGCTTTCAAATCTACTAATAATACACAATCATCAATTCATACGCTTTAGTCTTGCCAGTGGATTGATAAATGAATTCAAAGCTATACCATCTAACAATGGCTCTAATTAAATGCATTATGGTTATTCTCTCTGTGAGAGAAGCTCTGGTGGGAAAAATACTTTTTATCCCGCAATCTTGCCACATAGTGCTTTGAACATTGTCAGTAATGACAGACGAATTGAAGAGGAAAGATGAGAAGGATGGAAGGGATGGCAGAGAGATGAGCTGCACGACTCATGTGCTCCCTTTCTAATAGTAATCCATTAGGGTTTTCATTTTTTATTTTTTATTTTTTGCAATTAATTTGTGCCGACTTAAATGATTTGTGAGTCTGCATCCACCTCTGATGTGCGAATGTGTCCTCTCCGGTTGCATTTTGCTGTGAAAGTGAAAATAGCGTGGAAGATCTTCCACAAAGCATATTGATGGTATTGATTATAGAACGTTCCACTGGAGAAGAGATGGCTCACACAGATGTAACCTCAAGACGCATCTCTGAGGTCATACTATTTCCATGACCTTTAAAGCTGTCTTTTCAAAATATTAATTCGCTTGACGTCTGTTAAAAGCCACATCCTAGAGAAGCAGCGAGAGCATTCTGAGAGCACCTCAATCATCGCCAGATTCTCTTCAATCATACATGTACAACTTGCAGGGTCACAGGGGTAAAACATTTTGTTCCCATTTGAGGAATAACCACACATTAGAAGTCACTTGAACTACTTCAAAACACATGGCTATGAAAGCCTTGAATTATCCACACAAGTCGTAAATATGGAAATATTTAAAAGTATTCAGAAGTGTCTTTGGGAATTAAAAAAATCAAAAATCTTAGATGTTGTTTGCAGACTAAAAATAATCAAATTTGTCTAATTTTAATGTGATGACAAGTAATTATTTTTTATGGATGTGTATTTTGAAATACTTACATGCATAGATCAGAAATTTGACCAAAATGCTTTTCCTCTTCTTCCACAGACAAATGATGGACGCAAACGGAATACTACAGGTGTGGGAGGTTCCCTTAGGCTAGGAACCGACAACTCTCAGCATGGCAGGCAGTAATCGATCCCATTCAAAATTGGGAGTTATGTGTGCGTGTCAGAGTGGATGTGCATGCCTTTGTGCAAGTGTGATGACCTGTGAACTTGAACACCCGCCCCCTTACTCTCACAAGGGTTGGCAATCGTGCTTAGACTCCACAAAGCGTTGCAGGAAACCATCACAGATTTCCATAAGAGTCAAAAACCCTTGGATAGCAAGCTGAGCTAACATCATTCCAAATGCATGAATGCACATTCATTCTCAACCAAATACACTTGGGTTCGACAAAATTTCATACATTATCGTTTGTATAGTAACGTGCAAATTTGATGACGATTCCATCCGATACACCAAAATGAGTCCTCGGTTACAAAGATATCCCATATCATCCACAGAGGGAGAAAAAAAAAGGCCTCATTAGCGGAAAGCCTCAGCTCATCACTGTCAACTCAGGAAAGACCCCCGGGAGTCTTGTTACCTTGGGAGAGGCTACAAGAAGCTAGTTCCCTCCAATCAGGCAATCATTACTCGAGGTCCAGCCTTCTGTAACAAGTGCCATGTCAATATGTTGGTCAACCTCTAGCAGCCAAGAGTGTCACTTGCCAAAACTGGAGGAGTAATAAGCCATGTCAACCCAAAACCGGTTTACTACCAATTCCAGTCAGCCCGATGTCTCCAGCAGTTTGTACTCATCCAATTCCATTGACATTATGAAAAAAAAAAAAACACGCTGGCAAAATGGCAAGCGGAACGTAGTTCATTGTAATGCAGTAAAAGCTATTATTTATATTATTCATTATATTCATGTCAAAACAAAAAGTCAGTTGCCAAACTACTCTGACCAGAGCGTTTCCCCCCCCAAAAAAATATTGGATAATTGTAATGAAATAAAGGTAGCTTGTAACCACTCATCTATGTCCAAGCTTTGTGGAGATTGAGATTTTTTTCCAAGTATTGAAGCGATCAAAACATAACCTCTGGCAGAAAATCATTCCTAATGGTACTGTAATGATAACTTTCCTTCCTCTGCTCTGATTCTTCCACTTATTTTTATTTGGCCTAATAGCAGCTTCATCTCAGCAATCAAACTCAATTGAAGAGCAAAATGTGTTGTACAGGCGTGTTGAGAGCTATTTCTGAGTCCCAACCACATCCTGATTCCAAAACATGACATTTTCTGTAATACGTAAAAAGAGCAAAGGTGAGAAAATGCTGCCATGTTTTAAAAACATTTGTTTGGGCCTTTTTTTTTGCTCAACGACAGCATCTCAATTTTGGAGTAATCGTAACGTCTACTGGTAAAAAGCTGTTAACAGGGAAAGCACAGAATGGCACATTAATTTCCACCTTGTTTCAAAAGCTATGTTTACAGACCATCCAAACAAAGCAGGTGAAATGGCACGGGTAGTCACAGCATCACTCTGGGGATGTATAATTAAAATGTGCGGGACAAACGCACATGGGCACAAGTGCATGTTTTTTTTTTTTTTTAATGATGGCCATTTAGACTGTTATGTATCATCTGGCATCCATTACTGGTGGCAGCTTTATAAAGCCAGAGATTAAACTCCCAAAGTAATTCCAGGTGGCCTGTCACGGCACAACAGAAATACTTAACCTCACACTTTAAGAGCTCAGTGTTATAATATTACAAACAACTTTCAATATGATGCAAAAATACAATGCATACTGGCAGCTCTAAGAATTGACTGCTGTTTCCTAATAACGGTGATCTGTGTTACAAATGAATTTTTCCGAGTTGATCAGTGAGTGTTTGTAACACTCGAAATACTTTATTCTAAAGAAGAATCTCACAAGAAGCCAAAATGTTAGTTTATTCATTGCTCAATATTATTGAGTCGTTCCTGTAGGGCATGACTTTCATGTCAGGCATCTTCAGCTGAATAAATCAATAGAATTACCAGCTTGTTGCCGACGGTTTTGTTAATTTTGAAGTAAGCGCATCTTCGAACAGGGCTAAAAAACAGATCTGAGGTCTGTTTCAAGAATAACTGGCAGAACATAAAAGAAGAATGACTTATGGAGAGAACTGCTGGAGCTCTCATAGTAAAGGTCTGTGGTCGGTGCGGTGAGACCAAAATTTGTCAGTTTGGAATTGTAAAGACAACAAAGCGGAAACCTGTTGTCGTGAGGTTTATTTTTGAGCTCTTGATGTGGAGAAGGTCCGCATTTTGTCTCTGGCTACATTGGAGTCACAACAAACATGGTCAGAAGAGCTCAACCCCACAATAGAGGCGCTGTTGTCGCCTTTTATTGCGCAATGGTATGCAAATCAAACCATTCCGAATCAACCTACAGTCATTGTGAAGTTGATAAATCCCCACAGTTCTACAATAGCTGCACTAAATAAACCCATCAGTCAATGTCTGACATTTACGGTGAATGAATGAATGAATGCTATTGACAGCTGTCTTTGTCTGTGCGGACAAACTGAGGCAGGTGCAAACAAAACATTTGGGGGGTTTTTTCCCCCTCTCTCTACTTTTTGGTTGACCATGAACTTTATTTTTACCACATTTTGGAATAAAAAATGATCTGAACATTAATTTGATGTGTCTCGGACACCGTGTTACATGACTCTTATTTACTATATACGTATGCTTTAATGCCAAAGCAGTATATAAGTAGAAGTAAGTCCTTTCATATTACAACTAACTCGCCAGCTTTGCATCTGCATCACCAGCTTTGCACTTGCATCCCTAACAATGTGACTTTTTACAGTCTACTACATGCCACACAAAGGTGACACACCCATTCTGTATGTCTCCCGATAAAGCACAACACAATCTCAAATAATGAGCAGGTAACCTTGTTGTTATTGTTAAGCGTCCTTTAGGGTAGGAAGCCCCTTGAAGATTTTCTTTCTTGTAATGAGCCCATCTGCAGAACGAGTGACAGTGCACAAGGGCCTCATTTTCCATCCAGTTAAAATACCAAACATGTACTGGTTTGACTGGTGGGACTGTTCCAGTGCAGTCTTCCTCATTAACCGACAGCTCCTGTGCCGCATACGCCCACTGAGGGCTGAAGATGGTAGGCAGGCACACACATGCCAACGCTCTTATGCATAAAAACTACTTTTGCAGAAATCCTCTCCCCCATTTTGACACCTATTATGGCAATTAACTTCCCTGGGCGAGATAAGAGCTGAATAAAAGAGGCTTACAAGAGATACCTATATGTACAGTAAATGGATACTAGGGAACACTTGAGGGCACACTTAGTGATGGAAAAAAAGTAAAAAATAAAATAAATGAAAAAACATAGGTATATAGTACAACTTGCATCCACACTGGTACCTTCCACCTTCTTATCCGAACAAACTTGGAAATGGTCAAACAGTTACATTTTCAATCTGCCATCTGCATCTCATCATAGCCCCTTTCACGTTGCCTTAGAACAAATTAACAACATACCTGAACAAAGGTGCAGAAATGCCAAAAGCCAATAAATCCCCTTGGAACGGGCAGGCATCATTCAAAGAAGCAGCAGTCGGAGTATTCCAGACTTTGAATGCGTTGTGCTTACACTTAGTTCATCTAAATCCGAACTTGTGAGCCCGAGTTGCTGTCAGGCTTGGTCGAATTAAAGAGTCTCAGAACCACTCCTCGCGGAGAGATGCCCGCTTAAAGTTCAGATGAGTTCTCGATGAAGTATCCCACTCGAGACAAAATAGGGGGCTTTCTCCACGCGGCTCCTCGCTTCGGACCGGCGACGGCAACTTCACCGCATCCATCGCCTGAGTCCAATCGTCATTTCGCGCAAGTAGGAAATGACCTAATAGAAATATTGTGGCGAGCACTTTTTAGCGAGGTTTCAATGTGGAGCCCGTGCACGCCAGACTGCTGCAAAAGTGGAAGCGGCGTTGGTTGGGTGAGACCGTTGTGTGTCTGCGTCAGTGCGCACACGAGAAGTGGGCTCGGATTTTACCGCTGCTGCTCAGGAGATTCCACCCTTGACGACCCACGATTCCTTGTTTGTAGCACTTAAAAAATGCCAATAATTCATAAATATTTGGTAAGAAGTGCTCACTGCTGTGGATATTAAACGATTTCATTCAAGTGTGAGGATGGGGGTTGACTTTTTTTATCATTTTTATTCATGCTTGAAATGACAATTATTTGCACAATATATCCATGTTGCTCAAATGTGAACCTTTTAATCAAATAAACTAATAATTTATTACCAGTGGTCTCTTAATCCCCCCCCCCAGCCAGCCAGCAGCAGCATTGTTTTTTTTTTTTTTTTTAAGATGACCAAAAATCGATTCACTTCTCACCCCCTGACCTCTCAGCGTGCCATTGGGGAAATTAGATATGAGTGGAATTGCATTACAGTTGTGATGCTGCTGAACATTTCACGCCACGAGATGACACATGTTGACGAAACCGTCACACGCTGAATCCGAACAGTGCATATTCAAATGAGGAAAGTTATTTTCCCCTGTAACTAGAGCAAATACCAAGCAAGCGCTCAGAATATTATTGTCAAAATGTAAGCACGCCCCCTAGAGGATAAAGAGACTCAGTGCGGAAACCATCATGTGCCTATGTCGCCTCAACAACAGGTGCCGCAACAAAAGAAGGTCACGTGAATTCTGACAAATATTTAGAGCATTGCTCACATTTCAAAGCAGTGGAATATTTTCCAGGAACAGATGGTGAAAATATTGTGTCACAAAGACATGCCTGTCTTCATGACAACACAAAGCATGCAATGGCAAAGCCAGAGACTGAGAACTGTTTTTCACTTCAAAATAAATATCAAGATGACAAATATTTCATACGTTTTCACCCTATAATGGAATGTGCATTGTTGCATGTGCATTTAACTCATAAATGCAGATGGTTATGATTAATCGAAGGGAGTCTGCCTTCCCCATTTCATATCTCTGTCAGTTCATTGGCTTTTTCAGTTTGCTTCACTCATTTATATCTTTGCCTGTCTGTCACTGCACATCAATGCGGTTACTCTGCATCATACAAAGCCCTGTATGAATGAGAAACAACCTTCACGTTCTTCACCCAAATCACAGCAGTGGAATCTGATGCAATAGCTAGCTGCATCTCCTCTTCTCTCTGTCTCTCGAAATGAGCAGCGTGGTAGCCAGTCTCATTCCACTCTTTAAAGAATGAAGAGCCTTTCAAGTCCTTATAGTCTCGCTGTCGTGTTTTTTTTTTTTTCTTCTGGCTGGAGCATAAAGACTCACATTTTTTGAGGGGAAAAAAATGTTTTTCATCTTGAAAGGAGAAAAAGGGAGATCAAAACTATTTCATAAACCATGAAAAATAGCCAGTACAAGCTTCAATTTAGATGCAGTGTTTTAAATACTTGCATGTCTGGTAATGGTGCTATAGTATGTCACTTTTTTCATATTACAAATTAATTTGGAGAAGTACAGTAACAGCACATCTGTCTCTCGAATGAACAGTATCGGGTTTGAATTCCATGATTTCCTGGGCTTTGTCCAAGTAGGGTTAGGGTGAAGTCAATGCCACATTATTAGTTGTGTGCCTACCATCTCACTGTTTTCTCGCAAAATAATTCACTTACCCTCCAATAATGTCTCAGACCACGTTTTTGTTCTTTGAGTTTGAAATTCTTGTTACATCTATTTTGAAGGGTTCCAATAATCCGGAGAATAATATTAAAAGTGGGCATATTTTTGTGGGGCGTACCATTGTTGTGCAAATGCTTGTCTCGCGGCACAATGGGGGGGCTTTGTTGGCCTTAGACAAAACACTGGATGTGTCCAGCTGCTTAACTGTTATTAAGTTCGACATTGTCTGTCAGCACATAAAAACAAATTCCCATTCCTGGAAATTGGGGTCGCCATTATAGTTTACAGTAGTCTAAAATTATACTCCCATTACTCTAACCTGGAGCTACACTCTGCTTGGGCGTATTTCTGACATTTAATAGAACATTGGTTAATGCTTTAAAACCAGTCATTATGTAAATGATGCAGATGGACCCAAATGTTGTCAATGTTAAAGAGCTTGTACTGGACAGTACCTTTGTATCCATAGCTGCTGTCGTGGTCTGCTGCAGGTTGCATTTCAGGTTTTGGGGTGATTACGTCACGGTTTCGTCTGTATTTATCTGTTTGGAAATGAATCACATTGTCACTGTGTTTCATTTTTACATACTTGTCCCTTAAAAAAAAATAATGCATAAATAAAAATCAGCAAACGTGAAGCGAGCAGCAGTTTTTGGATGTAAAAGTGACAGCAACAGTCTACTGTAGCTGGGGCTTGTTTCTTTTCAACCGCTCGAGGGCAGTATAACTGCATCGACAAACAGCTGATCTGTTTCGAAGGATGGCGTTCCTCTTCCTCATCTTAGAAACTATTTGATGCACCTCTTGTATTGGATCTAAACTGAATGCGCATACGTGTAGCTGATGCTGAGCTGAAGATATTTCAAAATTGCTTTCATTATATAACGTGAAAAGAGCTAGACATTATTTCAACTATAATTAAAGGTTTAACACATCCTAGGTCTAATGAGTAATTTGATGAGACACGAGCACATGTGCTTGCTCATCGGAACAATTTCTTACCTGACAAAATGTCCACAGCACTGCCGCACCCCACTCGCTCGACACCAAGCATGCTGATGAGAATGAATGTGGTGGCAAGTGCCAGCATGATTCCTGGCTCTGCCTTTAATTGGGACTTAATGCACCTGGAACCAAACACATTTGAATAATTAGCGAGAAATATGTGGTAGCATTTGCAAACAATCTCTACAATTTTTAAGAACCATTTGAGTGATTACAATGTCACGACGCAGATGCTTCACACCACCAATCCTGCTGCTATGCATCATGCAAAGCCATGCTCTTTGAGGAAGAGGGATGGGCTTCCTTCTAAATCCCGCACAGCATGTAGTCAAACTGTGATGCTTTCTTCTTGAGTCTGAGCACGTCCTTACGAAGTGAGAAAATGAAGATTACTGCAGTTTCAGGGTTAACTCCAGTATCTTTGCTTGACCCTACAAGTATGCCGTAAATCAAACAGTCTGCACATTTGAACGAAAATAAGAGCTGCTTTTATCAAGGTATTATTACACCATTGTGCTTTCATACAGCTCTGACCAGGTGTCCCTAATGTTGTGGTTGGTGAATTTTCACTCCCAATCCAAGATCAAGCTAAATCTGCATCCTTCCCATTTCCACCCGGTCCTTTACAAAGAAACATAACAGCAGAAATAATAAGTCGGTTCTTCTGATCAGCCATCTGTGCTACAAAAAGCCTTGCAACTCTTCCCGTCTGTCCAATGGACAGCCAGATTCCCGGGATGTCTTGGCGCCCAACGCCCACCATCATCATGTGCCACTTTAATTGTTCTGCAAAATGAACGTCCACAGCCAGAACTACAAATATGCCAAAACACTTGAGCAAAAAAGTGTCCACCCATTGACAAGGAGGGACCATAATTGTTTTGGAGGTGTAAGCAATGCCACAATGTAGCTGTAAGCAGTTTGTATCCATACAAATGTGTTGCATAGCTCAAACACAAGTGTCGCTATAGTCTGGGTCTGGTTAATGAAATTGTGTGGAGTCTTGTCAACGAATGTAGCGGTGTGGCATATCAGCATGCTCGACACGTCAATGAAAGAATCTCATAAAGATGCTTTGAGGCAGAAAGAATAATATCCAGCAGCTATACCATATTCAGTATCAATGATATTAATATTCAGGACTACTGTCTCGAAAAAAATCTGCATGTAATATTTGAGCGAGGGATATTGCATTTTGCAGACTAGTGAAAATTAAATGTGATAGCAACATTATTGCATTATTTTGTTAAATAAAATGCATCATATGAGAAATACAGACAGAAGAATGTCAGAATTGTTGTAAATACCAGTAGAATTTCTGATATACCTCTCACATGACTCTTATTATTCCGTGCAGGTGTACCTAATACAGTGTCCAATAAGAATGGAGCGTTCACACTTCAAAGGCTTCCTGCTGAAATATATAACAATATCTGTTAGACTCATCTTCTCGCGCATTGGACCGAGGGGCGAGCCTTCCGATCAAAGGTGACGGGAGAGCTGATTTCCTTCCTCCCTCCGACTGCTGGGGAATAATCACAGCTCACCATCTAACATATTGTCAATAAGAAAGAGCAGAAGCTCCTCTTGTAACACTGCAGACAGATCACAATACTCCAGCAAGCAGCAGAGCGTGACCAGAATCAGCTTCAGGTGCACCCCAACCCCCTCGCCGAGCGCGCAACAGCCGATAGATAGGCCATCTTCACTTGCCTCCAACTTCCTTTTGTGCGGGCGCTGATAATATTCCCCATAGAAAAAAAATGATACAGGTTGTACATAGAAACATGAGTGGCATTTGTAGGATGACATTATTCATCCCACATTGCATGTCTGTACGTTGTGAAACCAAATACGTATGTAGTTTTATAAATGCCAGTGGATAAGTCTACACACCCCTGTTCAAATGCCAGGTATTTGTGATGTAAAAATAAGAGACCCAGATTCTGTAAATTATTTCAAAACTTTCCCTTCCTTTAATCTGAATGATGAACTGTACAACTTGTTTCAGCTTAATGTCCAGCTCTATGGCCGTCAACCTTTTACTTGGCATGTTTTATGAGATCCTCATCTTGGATGATGGAAACCTTCATGGTTGTCTGAACAACCGTTAATTTTTTTTATTTAACCAGTCCGACTGAATGGGCTGTGAGGTGTGACGTCTGAAAGCATCACCAGAGTACAGAAAGGCAGCAGGGGGCAGAACCAGGAAGTATGATTCACTGATAATTGAAGCTGGAAGAGGAGCTGCTGTGAGAAGGCAAAGCCTTGTTCTATTGAGACAAATAGAAATGTGTGATGTGAGCAAAAATTCACTACGCCAACTGTCAATCAAAAACTGCAAAACAACAAACGGGTGGCATTTTGTCCAGGAATGGAGGGTGACAGATACGTACATGTTTTCATCACTGTCACGACACGTATTGGGAGTTATCAGAACAAGACAAATGGTGTTCTAAGTATGATAGGCTTCATCTGGGGCTTTGTCAGAGCTCAGTAACAAGTCATAGTCAGCTCAGCAGCCATTGTGGAGGAGGGAAATCTAGCCTGAGGGGTAAGAGATGATCCGATGAACCAGCCACAAGGGGCACTGACCTCTGGTCCCAGAAGATGAATGACCCAATATGTCCACAGCAGATCCCAGTATAAATACAGCCTATATGTGGTGAGATGAATCTGGAGATTTTGCTGGAAATAGGAATGTGAGTGATTCGTGATCACGAGCAATCTGCCTTTAAGCACAGAGTATTTTGCATTTTGAAATGGATCGATGGATGGGTGGAAACATTTGTGGATTTATGAGTCAACAGTTGCGTTGCCAGTATTGCGTGGGAGCGTGGATGGGGGGGGGGGGGGGGGGGGGTAGCAGGATGTGTTCCGATGAGTCTGGATTAGTTTGAATGCAATTCCAACACTTCCAAAAACCTAATCCCTTTTGGGTTTTCAAGACCACATCAGAAGTCGAAAAAAGAAACCGAATGAGTTAGAATATTCAAAGTTTCAAAACAAAATGGCCTCATTTCTTTAAACATTAACCTTAAACATGAACACATGCTGTGAAACATTTTTTAACCCTGTGAAAGTAAACCAAACTTTGATTTCCTGAACAAAAATACTGATAAATACTCCAGGCATAGTTAAACATGATATCAGATATTATTTTGGAAAAATTGAGTTTTGTGGAAATGCTTTGTCACTTTGTGCACAAAACAACCAGAATGAATCTGAATTAATAGGCAAGAAAAAAATTAAAACACAAATAATAATAAAGAGGCAACTCTAAAAAGAAAGACTCGCAACTTCACAACTTACCCTCCCAGGTGATTCCTCCAATATTACAGCTCCATTCATCAGTATAACCAAATCTGCCAGTGTGCTTCTTTCAGGCATTCAAGCATTTAAGCACGAGTGTTGAAGGAGAAAAAGCAAGAAGACCTGCAAGAAGATGAGCACAAAAATCAAAAGGAGTTGGCCATACTAAATGAAAATCCTTCCTAATCCATCTGTGATCCAAGAAGCGCTATCGGATGGGGTGCATACAAATTGCAAAGCTACCTCTGCAGCAACGTAGGTCCACTTTTTCCTCAGGGTCCTAAGGCTGCACATTTACAGAGCAGATTCTGTGGCACTAGAAACATGTTAGCTTCTGTTGTGGCTTGAACATTTTAAATTCAATCTAATGAAAAAAAAAATACAATAAGCCCGCTGGCATTTCTCACAATGTTGTTTTCTCATTTGCGTTTAATCATGGGTTTAACAATCACAGTTTTGCATATTGGTGTTTATCCACAGATAAAGATGGTGTATGGGTTTTTTTTCCTGGTTTCCTGCAGCCACTGTTTTAATATGGATAGCCACCGCTGCACAGACTGCAGAAATGTATCCCACTGTGTTCTGCAACAAAGCAATCTTGCCACTGTCTTTTTCACCAAATTAAACTGAATTCATTTATTTCCTTACCACTTTGTTTCCAATTGCACTGACAAAAACATACTCAGGTTATACGCTGCAGAGCGATCATAGATAAAAGTCAGACCGTTTACACATTTCTTCGGCTACATGTGTGTTTGACCACAGAATTATATTTTTCTAAGTTCTCTTTTTCATGTTGGGTTTTTGCTCTCTTCCCCGATATACTAAATTGATTGAATCACTTTATAATTGACTGGGGTATTTTCTTATCATCTAGATTTTATTGAGGAAAACGTGGCCACGATGAATGATAAATGCATCCTCTGCTGTGTAATGATGTGTGCAACAAAAGAGAAGAATTGATCTGAAAATGCACTTCGATCTAACCTCACACGCACGCGCACGTACACACAATTGATGGGCTGAAATGCGGAGAATGCTGTCTTTTTCATGTTGTCACATTCTCAGAAGCCATTGAGCAATTAAAACCCAGTCTGGCCGACTTTTAAAGATGATTCAAGTAAACTGTTTTTTTTGTGTGTTTTTTTTTTAATAGCAGGTTGAGATGCATTCAAGAGAGCTAAACAGATTTCCCATAAAGTACCACAGAAAATAACTACATTTAACAAATACCGACCTAGATGCTAAATTGTTTCATTATTCTTCAGTTTGACTAGTATTTGTATGAACACCTTTTGCCTTAAATTATTTCATCTCACTCAGCAGTCCAGTTTTGAATTAACCTGAAGTCAATAGCATGGCCATCTATCATTCTTGCTGGAGTGGGCTCGAGAGTGTGCTATTGGACAGATAATCATCTCCTGAGGAAAGAGGCTTTTCTTTTGCAAGATTCTCGTTTAACTGGTCTGAACTGTGTGATGATTTTTGTTTGATCACAGGGTGAAAAATGAGCAAGTCGTGGCAGTTTAACATAGTTTGGCTACCCACAAATACTCTCATTTATTCAGGCCAGGCCTGGATTCTCTCACCCCATTAATGCATAATGTACAGAAAGTCATGACGAGCCTGCTACTTTGACAAATAACCCAAAACCAAATGAAAAATGTCATTTATTTGTTTGTCTGCTCTACACCTGGTACCTTACTAATTCATAATTTAAAATTGTTTTCATGAGCCAGGAGAAAGTTTTTCACCAAGCGGATGTGTGATCCTTCTCTCATAGTTTTAAGTTTGATTTGCTTCCATATTTATATGTTAATATTCAAATCCCTATTTCCACTTACCCTGCTTTGGTTGTGTTGACTGACACTTCTGCATTTACGCAAGAAGCCAAACAAAGCCATTTTTATGGATGGGTCATTATACAAGAGCTGCATGGGGAATCAGTAAGAATGCAATTCAGGTGTCATTGCCCCTTTTGTAATGTGTTTCGTCTTCAGGAATTCATTTTCTCCGCAGCTTCACTTGAAAATGGCATTCTGACACCATTTACATGGAAATCACTTTGCCTCTTCATCTCTAATAGCGGCCTATGTGCAGACAGGACCTCAGAGACCTGGCCTATTAATAAGAGGAGGAAGAACGAAAAAAAGCGATGGAGTTTTCAAGGCAAAATTCATGGTCCGGAGGAGGATGAAGGAAAGATTTAAATGTTTGTTAAGCATGGACAGTATCCTCCTCTCTTTCACTTTGGTGTTCTTTCTCAAACACACTTGTGTGAGCCCAGGCATGCAAATATGATCAGGATATAAAAGAAAAAGAACAAAGGTTTTTATAGGATATACTATACAGGTGTTAGGTTAATGACAAGGGTGTGATACCGTTTATTGATTGACGCACCAATAGCTTTACTGTATGTTAAGTGAGCATAACCCTGTGAAGTGTCTATTTCTAAAAGCGAGGGAAAAAAAATATTTATTTGTCTGGATTAATACTGCCTCCACATGGCACTGCTGCAGCACTGCTCGGTAAAAGACTACCTGTCATGCATAACACTGTACCTGTTTTAATCAACATCATAGTCAGGCAATGGTTAGCTGGATAAAATTTTGTGAGCGAATACTAACTGACTTTGTAACTGACATTAATTGCAAAGCAGTTTTAATGACACAACATACGAAATGGAGATTTAAATAAAATATGAAACATACCATGAACCTTCTTGTTATAATGTTTAAGTTGCGCCCAAAAAATAATATTCTTCTGTAAAATAATGGAGAGGGAATCAGGATAGGGCAATAGCAGAACATTAGTTTTAAAGAGTATTTTAACTCCAGCAAGCATTGCATCAATAGAATGTCGTATTACTTTGAATTGGAAAATTGTAAACATTTAACAATTCTGAATAAGACATGAGTTACTGTCAAATAACTGCCTAACCATAGACCATTTCCCTACCAAATCATAAAATTAAAGTGCTTTGTTTTTATACAAAATGTTGTTGTTGTTCCACATTATGTATTTGTACGGAGAAAAAAAAAGTAAATTATGGGACTACAGACGAAGCGTGTCGGAACAGCGTCATGACGTCATGACGCACAGCGTGACGCGTGACGTGCGAAAAAAGGATAAACAAAAAAGGAAGGAAGCCGTCGGCCATACAATCGCGGCAAAATCGGTTCAAAATTTTAGCCCGTGAGCTGCAGTTAGCCGCTACGTGCACCCTTTTGTTGTCCCACTAGGCAGCATTTGGTGTTAGCAATCATGGACGATGCAATCATATTTCGTATGAGTGCGTTTTCCGAGCAAGGAGGGAGGAAATACATGGAGGATGTTGTTGAGATCAGAATCGAATATGAGCCGACGTCGGCGGCTAGCGAAGACTACACAAAGTCACACGGACATGTGGGACAGGACAACACGGAGAGCGACTTGCCAAAATCCAGCGAAAGCGAGCTGCAAGCGAAAAATGCGGCGACCGAGCCTGGCCCGGTTTCTGCGATGTGGGTTGAGAGCCTGTCTAGCAAGGACACCGGCGACCACGGCGCGCCGCTATCAGACGAAAAAGTCGAGGGGCGCCTTGTGGACACTCGGAGATCCGTTGCGTTTTTCGCCGTGTTTGACGGTCACGGCGGCCGCGAAGCAGCCCATTTTGCCAGGGAACATTTGTGGGATTTATTAAAAAGACAGAGGGGCTTTTGGTCAAAGGATCATTCGGAAGTATGCGCGGCTCTCCGGAAAGGATTTATCGCCTGCCACCATGCAATGTGGAAACAACTACGTAAGCCTTGCCTTATATTTTGTTCATGTAGGCGGTCACGCCTTAAACATCACCCTACACTGTGTATGGAGGCAGGAGCTTATTCAGCTGAGCTGGTTATATGACATCATTAAAAAAAAAAAAACACCGATGCCACCTAGGTGTATTTTAATGATTAGGGAACGTCCACACACCGGCCAAGGGGGAGACCCAATACAGAACAGTCCAGAACAATGGGCAATAAAAATATGCACCCAATTGTTTACAATTATTATTATTAACCTATCTGTTTAGTCAGATTTATTTTGTTCTCTTCCTTTCTTTTGGTGTCGTTTTTGTCGTGTCCGATGTTTATATTGTCTGTTTATTTATGTATTTAACTGCAGGCAACTGAAAAGTATATTTACCAATTTTGACAACTTGGCACAACGGGGGAAAAAAAGGACTCTAATTTGTTTTCCTCGTTTACTAAGTTAAATGTGCAATGCTTGGTGTTGTTGCAAATGCATTTTTTTAAAAATGCGCAGAAACCAATAAATATTAAGGAAAAAAAAAGATTAACCAGACAGCTGACCCAATTGTTAAAACCATGGCAAACAGTGAATTCGGTACGTGGAAGGTTTAGTTACTGCAAAAGGAGATGAAACTACATTAGTATTAGTGGTGACCCCCTTTCAAATAAGCTTGAAATACCATCTGGGAGAAACCAAACGGCCAGTAACCATGCTCAGATTAGAGGTGTCCATAAGAATAGCATTCAGTCTTCTTAGCGTGAGTGTTCCTTGTGTCCCTCAATGAATGGAACACTTTCATGATCACTTCATAGTTGTCTTATGCAGGTTTACCTGATAATCAGATTTTTCAAGGAAATTTCTGAATTGACTCCTGCTTCAAGCGATCATTAAAATGCATGAAACTATTGAGAATATTGACATTTGCATTGCAATGCACGTAAGAATAAGTCGTTTTTCCCTTTTTATTTTATTTGCAGCGGAATGGCCTAAAACAATAACAGGCCTGCCCAGTACGTCAGGCACCACAGCCAGTGTGATTGTGATCCGTGGTGTTCATATGTATGTTGCTCATGTGGGAGATTCAGCGGTAGTGGTTGGAGTGAAAGAAAATGAATCGGATATCACACTTCAAGCACTGGAAGTCACACAAGACCATAAACCTGAACTACCGAAAGAGAAGGAAAGAATCGAGCGATTGGGTGGAAGGTGAGTGGGGCAGGATGGTTTCTTTTGCAGGATTCAATACTTTTTGTCATCTCAGTATTAAGCACTAGCAGTTGTTTAATTCAGAAGGATTTGGATTCTATGGCGACAAATGCTTATTGGTCCCTGTGTGACATGCTGTTATTTACTTGACTGCAGTGTAATGAAGAAGTCCGGGGTGAACCGCGTTGTGTGGAAGAGACCCCGACTTACCCACAACGGGCCAGTGAGGAGAAGCACGGTCATCGACCAGATCCCTTTCTTGGCAGTGGCACGATCACTTGGTAAAGGGACTCACCCCAAAAAATATCCCACTTAACACAGTTTATTTGACATGCTATGATGTTAATGACACATTTTATTCTCTGCTGAAAGGTGATTTATGGAGCTACGATTTCTACAGTGGAGAGTTTGTGGTGTCGCCAGAGCCCGATACCACAGTGATGACCCTCGACCCCAAACGACATCGCTACGTTATTCTTGGCAGTGACGGTTTATGGAACATGATGCCTCCGAAGAATGCCGTCAATATGTGTTATAGCCATGACAAAATGGTGGTGCGTAATTAATGAACATATCCTGTAGCATTTGTTAGCGTGCAAATTTTTTCAACTGTAATTGCAATTTTGTTTTTGCCATTTAGGGGCCGAAAGGAATGTCTTGCGCCTGCCGGTTGGGATGCACCGCGCTACTCTTTTGGAAAGAGCGCATGCTTCGCGCTGACAACACAACAGTGATTGTACTGGCGCTGCAGGAGCGCAGTGGCCCTACTATCCCGACGCATCGAGACGAAATTATGGTGGATATGGCTCAAGGAATTGACCACATTCCCTTCCCGGGAACCCCTTATAACGTATATGAGGTTCCAAAGGTCAGTGAACTTAAGTTCGTCCAAACTGAAGCACTGAGACAGGATCTGTTTCAAGAATATATTGTTGGTTTATTCTCCACCTTTCCCTGTGTCACTTTTGAAAAAAAATTATCAATATGCTATTATGCTAGCTTCAGAGACACAAGTTCAAAGAAGACTTTTTCAGTGGAACAGTGGTTCATCGTATCATTCTTTTGTTTTCGGGGGCCAACAGGCGGAGCGCGAGGATGGCGTGTTTCATGAAGAAGATGAGATATATGGAGAAGAACATGAGGGATGGACATGCCTGGAGTGGTAGTCAGGTGAATGCTCATAAAACTGTCAAACTATCAGTGTCCAAGCTAGAGTAGCCAGTAGCATATGCACTATTTCTCACGAATCAAAAACAAATTGACCTTAAAGTTAGTTAACGTTTCCAATTAAAAATAGAAAAAATACTCATTCAGCAGATTGGTATACCGTATTTGCCGGTGTATTGGTCGACCTTTTTCGATCCAAAATCGACCGAAAAAAATCGACCTCGACTTATACACCGAGTCATAAAATTTAACTTCGTATTCATCGCTTCAAATGTGATGGTAACCAAGGCCGTTTCTCATGCATCTCATTGTGCGTTGCACTTAGAAAATTTGAACCGGGCGGCGTGCGCGAGTGCGCGGCCCGCTGGAAGTCCAATGAGGCGCCGCGATCTCCTCCGCGGTGCTTATAAAGTGCCGATCCGCTCGGCTTGGAGCTATTTCCGGCCTCCCGTTGGTGCCGGGCGGCGTGCGCGAGCTCGCCGGCCGCGATCTCCTCCGCGGTGCTTATAAAGTGCCGATCCGTTCGGCTTGGAGCTATTTCTGGCCTCCCGTTGGTGCCGGGCGGCGTGCGCGAGCTCGCCGGCCGCGATCTCCTCCGCGGTGCTTATAAAGTGCCGATCCGCTCGGCTTGGAGCTATTTCCGGCCTCCCGTTGGTGCCGGGCGGCGTGCGCGAGCTCGCCGGCCGCGATCTCCTCCGCGGTGCTTATAAAGTGCCGATCCGCTCGGCTTGGAGCTATTTCCGGCCTCCCGTTGGTGCCGGGCGGCGTGCGCGAGCTCGCCGGCCGCGATCTCCTCCGCGGTGCTTATAAAATGCCGATCCGCTCGGCTTGGAGCTATTTCCGGCCTCCCGTTGGTGCCGGGCGGCGTGCGCGAGCTCGCCGGCCGCGATCTCCTCCGCGGTGCTTATGAAGTGCCGATCCGCTCGGCTTGGAGCTATTTCCGGCCTCCCGTTGGTGCCGGGCGGCGTGCGCGAGCTCGCCGGCCGCGATCTCCTCCGCGGTGCTTATAAAGTGCCGATCCGCTCGGCTTGGAGCTATTTCCGGCCTCCCGTTGGTGCCGGGCGGCGTGCGCGAGCTCGCCGGCCGCGATCTCCTCCGCGGTGCTTATAAAGTGCCGATCCGTTCGGCTTGGAGCTATTTCCGGCCTCCCGTTGGTGCCGGGCGGCGTGCGCGAGCTCGCCGGCCGCGATCTCCTCCGCGGTGCTTATAAACAGCCGCATGCGCACGGCCTCCCGGAATTTGAACACATTTCGTCAATAAATTTCGCATATTGAATTTTGAAGTTTAATATAATGCAACAATTGAGCTCGACTTATACAAAGGATATATTATAAAATCGTAAATTTCCGTCGAATTTTAGGGGGTCGACTTATACACCGAGTCGACCTGTACACCGGCAAATACGGTACTTAAAATTTCATCTTGAATTCCAAAATATTATTTCCTTCAGTTTATGGTCAGAAAAATATGGTATGTTCTTAAGGTTTCCCTCCATCTCATTATTGAATTTAAAATCCTAAGTTATTTGTATGGTATTATTTGAGTAATGGAATTCAATGTTTTGTTTTGTTTTTTCATCATGTTCTTGTTGTTACTGCCTTTTTCAGCGGCGTGAAGCAAAGAATGCTTCTTGTCTACGTCCTAAGACTTTGGAGCAGGCATTTGGGACGTATGAGGCAGCTTTCCTTGCCAGCGCACATGTCTTGCCTGACGTAGACTCCGCGGGAGCCCCGCTGTTCCCCCTTAGACAGGCCGCTGAATGTGTTTCAAAAGCAGGACTCGGCACTTCAGATGGACCGGACTTCTGAGTCGCTCTTCGGACGTTTCTCCTGACGTCATCGGTCAGTGTGGTCAATCCCAAAATAAAAGTTTGCCTCATAAGACTCCTCGCAGCAAAAGCGAACAATGGTGCGATATTCACAAGCGAGAGAGCGACAACACGGCCACAGTAACGCCAGGCTTTCTTGTGTGTGTACTGAGTGGACAAGCCTCTTTGGACATATTTTGACTTTATTTGTATAGACATTTATTTGTAAATATATGGAAAACAATGAGATTTTCAATGTGCTTGCTTTTTATAATTTTATCATTTGGCTAAAGTCCCTGCCCCACCTTTAAATTTTAGTCTTTACGGATCTTGTAGATTATGTTCAATGTATGCCGTCTATTTTCATACTTATACATGAATATAACGACAATAGTATATATCGACAGGATATTTTGATGGGTAAAAGTTTCACCAGTCATTTAGAAGGATTTTCATCTTTAGAAATCAAAGTCTATTATACAATTATTGGGATTTTATCTTTTTTTTTAATCTAATGTGTCTGAAATTCAGACCAGTCTTCAGCAGGACCCAAACATTCTGCTGCGGATATTTTAATTTTTCCCTCAGTACTGCAAAGCTATTTTTATGCCCCATGAGCCACATGAATTGTGGGAGCGACTTCCGGGCGGGTTTTGCTGCTTAATTCATATTCCACAAACGCAATATTAATCTGAGTACCGTGTTTCGATTTTTAGGGATTATAATCATTGAGAAAAGGAAAAAAAGAGTCTTGGAAAGAAATCCAATTAAATTTGTCTTAACATGTTTGTGCTCTCCACCAGTGTCTCGTCATCTTCCTCTATTGTTTTAATCGGTACATATAAGCTATTTAAACGATTTACGCTCGGCTAATGAGATTTAATGACCTCTTGTGTACATTTGTAGGAGATTTGTGTCTTAATCCACCGCGATATGGTACTGTTTTAGAATGAGTACCCATTATTACATCAATTCCATCTTGATGTGGCAGCTGAATTGTTTTAGTTGATTCCGTTGCCTTTTTTGTTACATGAATTGTTGCCTTAGCACAAACAAGTTGGTGCTTTTCATACAAGGGATCAAGATATGTAAGACGTTCCCTGATACTTTGACCTGTGGTTTATTTTATTTATCGTGCACCTTCAATTTTCCACACCAACGTCACAGAACATGAAATTTCAGGCTGTGACATGGAATCTCCTACTACAGCTGCAGGCATTTTTGTTTCTTTTGTACAGTATGTCATTATGCAATAGGAGTTTGTACAGTACATTATTATGCAAAGTAATCGGATTTCCAGAAGTATGGCATGCTCAGATCAATTCTGTGTTCTGAAGTTTCCGGGACTAATGGATGTTAATGGACGTGCTGTGTTTTGACAATTGCAACACTTTTGTTTTCCTATCACCGCCACTTCTCAGGACTAACTGCGTGAGGTACATTCTTCAAAAGTGACTGGATATACACGCTCTGTGTTGTAATAAAGTTTCCATTTTACAATTGGAGCTTTTGGGTTTGATGAGAAGGTTTCACTGCCTGACACTTGCAAAGATGTTTTCTACCAGTAGATGGCAGCAATTGTTATGGAAATAAAAAAAAAAAAAGTTTCATCTTTAACAAAACGCCACTTTTTTTTAGCTGAGCTTCACTGGCATCTCTTTTGTAGTGTTTTAGTGCACCCTTCTACTACCCTCTCTAAATGGGATATTTGATTTTTATTGATCATATAGTGAGTTGAGCAATATTGCAACATATGTCTTGTATATGAAGGGGGTAAAAAATATACGTACATGCATTAACACTTTTAACCTTATGTTAATTAAAGGGGATGCAGGGTGCCACTTATGTGGTGTTATCTACTCATCCTATAAATTCATTGTTCTTTCACCGTCAGCCAAACCTGTGGGTTAAACAAAGCTGAAAATACTTGATCTGTTTTTAAAAATTGTTTTTACTGAAGCCACTGCCAAGTGGATCTGAGAGGTTCCAATAGATTGTTGGCTAAAAAGTAAGAAAACGCTATCTGCCGGTGTTTTCAAACCTTGCCTTAAAATGTTTTGAAATGTTTACCATTTATTTCCATTGCAAACATACGGACAAAGATTACAAAGTGATGGTAGTGGTGTCTGGCCCTGAATATTTTATGCACTGTCAGCCCAACATCTGCTGACCTACCTCGCACGCAACTACCCACTCTTGCTGCATAAACTGTCACTCTCCATTAGCCGACACATCATCACCGGTGTCTCCCACTTGTCTCATGACTCTTCTGCTCGTATTCCTAACAAATATGCATCTACAGCAAACCGTGTGGGAGTTACTTTAACACTTAATGTTTTTTTGCATAACTTCATTCCCACCTGCTTTCAACTCCCACTCGCACTTTTCAACTCAACACGGATGTGCCGCTTTCCGTCTCGTCCGCATCCTTAGGCGGAGCCTCGGTTCTCCCCACGTCTGCTGTCCCCCTTCTGACAGTATCAGTGATGTTTCAACAGGGTTTTAATGGTCTGTCGTCTGGTACACTGGGGAGGCTGTGGGGTAAGTACTAAAAGGAGCAAGACCGCTCAGGATAATGGGAGATGACGTGACCTTGTTTCCTCTCTCGCCTTGATCGAAGCAGTCTCCTTGATTTCATGCACACTGATCAAATGCGATTTCGAAATAATCACTCTTGGAAAGGAGTTCCCCACAAAGTTTTGTCATCCTCTTGTCAGCTGTTTATCGCTGGCTTCAATGGACTCACATTTATGAGCTGATCATAATGACAGCAACAAATAAGGGGAACTTGTTGCACAACATGGGCTCTGGCTGCTTGCTTAGTGCCTCCAAACTATCGTCTGTATATACTCTTTGATCATTATCATGTGGACATTTGCAGTATAATGAATATGGTAAACATGACCTCTGACATATTTCAGGTTCAGCACTACGCTGGTTCTATTCCTATCTATCAGACAGGACTCACCGAGTGGTCCATGGCAATGTGACCTCTGAGCTCTATAACGTTACGTGCGGTGTCCCGCAGGGATCGGTACTCGGACCAATTCTATTTCATATTTATGTGATTCCGCCTAGGGACATAATATGTAAATATAACATTAGTTTTCAATGTTACGCGGATGACACTCAATTATATATGCCGTTATCGATGACAAATCTGCGGGGCTGTTGTAATCGTGACGCGTGCCTTGCGGAGATCAAACAATGGATGTCTCTCAATTTCCTTCGTTTTAACCCAGATAAAACTGAGATGTTGATAATTGGTCCAGCTCATTATCACCACTTATTTAAGGAAACCACTATAACTATGGATAACTGTACTATCACTCGGAGCGATACTGTAACTAATCTCGGGGTAATATTTGACCAAATTCTCTACCAGCTCAGTGGCCTAGTAGTAGAGTGTCCGCCTTGAGACTGGAAGGTTGTGGGTTCAAACCCCGGCCGGGTCATACCAAAGACTATAAAAATGGGACCCATTGCCTCCCTGCTTGGCACTCAGCATTAAGTGTTGGAATTGGGGGGTTAGATCACCAAATGATTCCCGAGCGCGGCACCGCTGCTGCTCACTGCTCCCCTCTCCCCCAGGGGATGGATCAAAATCACATGGGGATGGGTTAAATGCAGAGGACAAATTTCACCACACCCAGATGTGTGTGTGACGATGATCATTGGGACTTTAACTTTTCAAAAGCACATTAAGAACATAACTATAATTGCAATTTTTCACCTCCATAATATTGCCAAGATTCGCCCGATTCTTTTGACCGGTGATGCGGAAACTATTATATATGCGTTTATTACGTCGCGCCTGGACTACTGTAACACATTATTCTCTGGTCTTCCTAAGTCCAGTCTCAAAAGTCTACAGTTAGTACCAAATGCCGCTGCAAGGCTGCTCTCACGGACAAGAAAATTTGATCACATTACCCCAATATTAGCCAACTTACATTGGCTCCCGGTCCATTTAAGATGTGACTTCAAGGTTCTTCTATTAACCTATAAATCATTGCATGGCTTAGCACCTTCGTATCTCGCCGACCTAGTTGTTCCTTACGTTCCATCCCGTAACCTCCGCTTGCAAAACGCCAAAATGATGCCTGCAGGGTCGAGAGCATTTTCTGTTCGGGCTCCAGAGCTTTGGAATGCCCTATCAATGGATGTTAGAACTGCTACCTCATTAGAAACATTTAAGACACGTTTAAAGACACATTTTTACGATATGGCCTTTAATTAACCTGTAGTGGCCGATTTGGGTGGAATTTGTGTTTTCGCCACCCCCTCTCCCCTTCTCCCCGTCCCCAGCTGGGGAGGTGGTTATGTGACACCCAAACTGGTAACGGCTGTCTGGATTTCTTGTTGATCAATTGGGATGAGGGATCTGAGGCGGATTACCACCCTCAAAGATACTGCCAGGACAATGGAGGGCACCTTCCTGAAGCTTTTCACTTTGAATATGGACATTGAATTTTTCTTTGGATTGTTTTATATTATGTATATATATTATTACTATGTGCCCTCTCTGCATCCAGTACACCCTGGTCATCCTGGAAGGGGGATCCTCCCATCGGTTGTCCCTTCTCAAGGTTTCTCATTTTTCCCCCAGTAGGGTTTTTTGAGTTTTTCCTTGCCCTCCTGGGAGTTTAAGATCAGGGGATGTTTGAGAATAATTGTCAATTTTTTGTATATGTGAAGCCCTTTGAGACTTGCCTGTGATTTAGGGCTATATAAATAAACTTGAGTTGACTTGACTTGACATTCAAAGCTGAGCATTAGAGTCTGGATGGTGATGGGTGATGTGGAAACTTTGAGCTCATGACATGATCTGGATTTAGATTAGATTAGATTAGATTCAAATTTATTATCAATGTACAGCACAAGTACAGTACAGCGAAAATAACTTTGACATCCAACCAGAAGTGCAAAAAGCAGTATAGTGCAGAGTAAAAAAAATAGTGGGCAATGACGGCAGAGTAGAAAAAGATTTTCCACAGTCTACTCGTCTTGACCCGAAGACTTAGGGTCAGTGTAATAAGCTTATCGAATTAACAATTTAGAGGTGATAGTTCGCTCTTTGCATCCTAGCTGGCTGTGAATCTCTTTAAAGTAACTGTGAGCCTTTTTGCTCACGATACACGCTATGTGTTTGTGGGTATAACCCACACCTTTCAATTGATTTGAGAAAATTAAACGACTGTCACGGCGCACAGTTCAAGTTAGAACTTGGATTTATTACATCGTGACAACAATTTGTATACTTTGACGTTGGCATTACCTGATTAATAAAGGCCCTTTTCTAATATTGAAATGTTGACGTACTTCAGTCGAATCCATGCCAAACATACTAAGAAACAAAACATTCTGAGAAACCTCAGTGGTAAATACATTCTTCCATCAAATGGGGCCTATGCCCTAAAGATCTAATTTTGGGACTGGATTTAAAGGGTCGCTCAGGTTAAGAACCTTAACTGCCTGTAAATCGCTCGATAGACATACAGTGAAGGAAATGCTTTGACTGAGGGGACGTAGATTGTAGTCTATATGCGCAGTATGAAAGCAGAATTGTGCATGTTTTTGTGCGAGGTTTAGTTAAAAGCTCTGTTTCTCAAGTCAATGGATCAAAAGAAAATCCGTGGGCTAGTTCCTGAGCAGAAGCCAAGATGTTTAAAAGTGTGAGGGTAAGGTTGATAGAAAATGTTTTATTGATATGCTGAAATGAAAATTGGATAATTGTGTGACACCGTTGGACCTTTGTTAAGTCTCAATTGACTTTCTTGAAAGTATGGTGCGAGTGTGCAAAATCTCATTTGTGTTCTAGCATTTGCGCAACCTCTGCCAATAGTCTTGTTCCAGCCAGACTCCCAGTAGTTTCTAATGCGCTTACACTCACCAAACCTTTGAATCCTGGATTGAAATGTCATAGGGGGTCATTGCAGTGATCCAAAGGTAAGAAGTGTCACCTGTGACGCCTGTGTTTTATTAAAAGATCCAACCCGATTGACCCGATGGTTACATACATCTCTTGGAACTTGACTGACCAAGCTTGTTTTGCACTGAAAGATAGATTGCCTTTAATCATATTTTCCCAGACCACTTCCTTATTCAATATGTTAATGAAAGAAGGAAAGTATTTCGTGAGTAGGTTTTTAATCAAATTATCTTAATGAGCACATATAATCAACAGTAAAAAATAATTTTAACTTTTAGTTTGTACGTTTTACCAAAAACAGAAGGTAAATCACTTCTACTTTTACCAGTTCTTTTTTTTTTTATGGGTGTATCTGTTCTTCTACTTAACTACACAGTCTGAGCACCTTTGCCATCACTGTTGGTTTGTGAGTGATTTACTTCACAGGATCACACAACCCCCCCAAAAAAAACATGTGGAAGGGGAAGTTGCCAAGGAAGAACCCATTACATTTGAGTGCGGATGTGGCTATACGGTAGATGCTCATAAAGGATTGTAATACCTCTGTTGGAGTCACTACAGCCTCAATGGAACCCTCAAACCTCTTCACCATGTCCTTTGAATCCATGGAAATTCTGGATATGTTAGGTGATTGTAACTTAAGCATCTCCCTGTGCTTATGCTGGAATTCTGCAAAGCTTTGGAGGATTTTTTTTTTTTTTGAGACCTCCCAAATTAGAAAAAAAGGGAGAACAAAGACATTATCAGGTCCAGGAAATTCGGCTCAGTTAGAACAAACCACCGGAACAAGAATTTTTTAAGTATTCACCAAAGTGTTGTGAACTCCTTCATGGAGGAGGCAAGTGACATCATATTCAAGTAAATGATTCAACATATGTCAAAAGTTTACTTCGTGACAGCAGAATTAATTTATAGTCAGTGTTAAAAAAACAAAACAAGCCTTACTTAGCGCCTTGACAGCATATTGTGGCATTGCATGTTTCGTGAGACTCTTCGCTGTGAGTAGGGGTGTACTCACTTTTGTTGCCAGCATTTTACACATTCATTGTTGTATTTTGAGTTACTTTAAAGTAACAATAAATTTACTTTGCTATTCAAGCTCTACAGTGACTACTGAACCGGTTGCCAGGTTCCATATGGAACAGAGCACACAGAGATGAACAACCATCCACACTCGCACTCACACCTACGGACAATCTGGAGTGCTCAATCAGCCTACCAAGCATGTTTTTGGGGAAATGGGAGGGAACCAGAGTGCCCGGAGAAAACCCACGCAGGCACAGGGACAACATGCTATCTCCACACAGGGAGGGCCGGAGGTGGAATCAAACACACACCTCTGAACTGTGAGGCGGACGTACTAACTAGTGTCCACCGTGCCGCCTCGAGCCTCAAATATAATTCCTGTGCACAAAGTATACGTAGGCCAGGTTAAAACATTTATTAAACCTTAACGTACATTTGAAATCATCTGATCACTTGGATCGTGGCTGAGTGTCAGCAGTTATCACATTAATGTGAAGATGTGATAAATGATAGAGGGACTACCGGGGTGTTTCATGTAGAACATGGAGCCGATTCTGTCCCATCAGTGTGTGTAAATTTTTCGACACAGCCCCGACAAAAATAGACTTTAAACATGCATTTTTAACTGAGCACAGAGAAGGGTCCACTTCTGGGACTCCTCTCGAAGTGTGCCACTTCTTGTGGAATCATGGTGATTTTTCAGAGTGGGCACGTAGGAATGGGAATGCATTAGAGATGGACTTTCCAATCTATATTACTTATTTGGTCGTCATACTTTATTGTTGGAAACATAGTAAAAGCATTTCATAAATATTGAGTTTTGCTGCGGCCCATGCCCCACACAACAATAACATTTTGTGGAAATAAATATTTTAGTATTTTTTCGTGTGCATATTCCCCTACCAGTAAACAAAAGGCAACAAAAACACACCCCGCCCAGAACTGTGGACTGGTGTGGAGAAGTAAAGGCAACCACTAACTATGCTTTTCTGGTGGTTTTCATAGCATTAATTTTGACGTATGATTTCATATATATATATATATATATATATATATATATATATATATATATATATATATATATATATATATATATATATATATATATATATATGCATATGTATGTATATATGTGTTTACACATGTATAAAATATATTTATGTTATACGGTTATGTTATATGTTTCTTTTTTTCCTGAAAAAAATTACATTTTGAAGCTGTATACCAGAGGGTAGGATGGTCTTTTGCGGTTTCAGAACCCTCTATGGAAATACAGTCATCTGTTATGTCGCTCAGATTCCACTGAGGTTTCGTCTTCATTCGCTCTCCATATCTTTGGGTTGTCTTCAGTTTAAGGTCGTCATAAAGTTATAATGATGATACAATCCCACATGCCTGGAGCCTGCAAAGTGCACTCAAGTCTGGACTTGGTTTAGTGGATGTTTCCATGCAGCACTCCATGTAAGCACCACATTGATGTAACAGCACACATGCACTTATTGTCGAGTGCACGTGTTAATATGGTGTGTCGTATGTTTTAATGACAGACAACACCAAACGTATTAGCCTTTATTTATTCATGGGAAGTTTCAACTAAATTATTGGTGTGTCATCACACAATCCACAATACCTTTAAAACATTTATTCAAATTCATTACAAGAATCTCTCTGAATAACAGACACTGAACGGCCGTGACATTCGATCCCTCAGGCTGTACTGCATTAAAATCCATCATGAGTCTCAAAGGGATTTTGCTGCTTCAGTTCGCAGACACTTTGGAGACATTGTCAGCAACTGTGTATGACCTGAACAGTACATGTATATTTTTAATTCTTAATGATAAATTAGGAAATTATCATTCATTTTCTGCAAATGCAATAATTGAGCAACACTTGCCGTCATCTATCAAGGCATTGGAACCTTTTGATTTTCTATTGTTCAGTGAATAGCAATTTAACAAAAAGCACTGTCTTTGCACAAGTGAAGTAATTCAGCACACAAGTAAAACAACATGGCTGCGTTTTGGAAGGGAAAAATGTTGGTGACAATCATAATGAATAAAACATTTCTCAAGCAAGTCTCAAAAGTCTCGAAGCGCCTCCAGTCAGGGAAGTTAAACTCCGCCCATATCTACACTGACAGCTCAGACGCAGAACTTCAGTTTCTGGAGCTATTTCAGTGTTTGGTCAACTGTCCTGTCGAGACTGGAGCTTTTTTGGAATTTATGAACTCTTGGATATTGTGTGGGGGGTTTTCACCTCCAAAAAGAAAAACTTCACTTTTGGGAGGATATGAGGCAGCGTGTATCCTGGACAAGCGGTTCGAACCATTCTTGCCCAGTTTGATGGGGGAACCTGCTCGCCATGGCTTATTATCCTTTCCAAGCGCAGAGACCGGGTGCCTTGCCCTTGCCATCCTTTCTTTCCGCCTCACAAGTCTCCTTTCCTCCCACGCTGTGTATCCCGGCCGTGGCGTCCCGCTCCGAGGTTGAGCCAGAGCAGGTGGGCTCCGAGGCGGGACTGCACGCGGCTCTGAGCCGGCAGCACCAAGCTGCCCAGTTGCGCTCCTTGAAGAACCCGCAGCCAGGGGACGGGTTGTGCGATGATCCCAAAGTCACTCTGGAATCACAGGATTTATGGAACGAATTCCACAAAATGGGAACGGAGATGGTTATTACTAAATCGGGACGGTGAGTGAGTGATGGTGCAAGAAGATAATATGAATTAATGAAATTAATTGGTTAAGAATTGGCATTTATTTATCGTGTAAATATGCATTTAATTGTTTGACCAATTTCATTGCATCTAATTGTTTATATACTTTTGGTTTCCTGATTTTCATATTAACCTAAAAATATTTGTTCTTATACAACAATCATAATTGTATACAAACCAGAAAAAGTCTTTTTGGGATTCAAAAATATTTGTTGCAGTTAACGGTCCCCTTGGGTGTCTACCAGTACAGTGAGTTCTTATAAAAACACTGGAAAAAAAAGACATTGACAGGATTTATTCTCTTCATTTCTTACAGAAGGATGTTCCCACCTTTCAAAGTCAACGTTGATGGACTTAATAAAGCATCCAAATACATCTTACTAATGGACATTGTCACTGTTGATGACTTTCGTTATAAGTTTCACAATTCCCACTGGATAGTGGCCGGAAAAGCGGACCCGGAGATGCCGAAGCGCATGTACATTCATCCTGACAGTCCGTCCAAGGGAGAACAGTGGATGAGCAAACCAGTTGCATTCCATAAACTGAAACTCACCAATAATATATCGGATAAACATGGATTTGTAAGTAGTCATATATGTCACATATGAAATCACTTTTAATATATCGTTGTCTCACAATTTGTTTTTGGTTTTTTTCTAATTTACCTGTCTTTAATTCCTCAGACAATTTTGAATTCAATGCATAAATACCAGCCCAGATTTCATATTGTGAGAGCCAACGACATCATGAAACTTCCATACAGCACGTTCATGACGTATGTTTTCCCGGAGACTGAATTTATTGCTGTCACTGCATATCAAAATGAGAAGGTACCTCACCCAAATCACCCGCATTAGACATTAACACACGGAATACAACTTGAACAAAATGGTCACACATTGAGGGTGTCATATAAACTGTTCAGCATGTTCTGATAAGAGACTAACGAGCAACTTGTTTTGCAAGATTACCCAGCTAAAAATTGACAACAACCCATTTGCCAAAGGATTCAGGGACACAGGAAACGGGAGACGAGAAAAGAGGTAGGTCTACTTGTAAATGTGCAGCCGTTGATTGTCTTTATAGAGACAAAATTAATCTCACTTCACGATCTGCAGGAATAATCCTTTAAACATCTCTCCGCCGGATGAGAACAAAACATACTGTCCTGATTCTGATGACTCATGGGAACAGCCTAGAACCAGTGACCCGTTTCACTCCCCTCAAGAATCATGGGCTGTGACATCCATGCCAACCTGTCAAGGTGACACAATAACCATTTTGTTGTTGTTGTTGTGCTTTTTTGCACCATGTACACATTTTTTTAGGAATCGCAAGAAGGCATAAATCAGTCACTAAAGTAACATTTTAAATCATAATTGGTTAAAGGCATAACATTTGCCACCAAAACAAAGGTTGGAAAAAGAACATGCAAAATAGGTTGAAGTCAGTGATGATTGTGTAAATATGGATTGCTTTTCTATAATCCTTAATTATAAAATGATAAACAATTAAAATCTTAGTTCGTGCACTAATATTTAGCTAAAATGATTTGTTAGCGTTTTCCCTTATGTTTTGTGATTTTTTTGGTGATTGCTTATGTGTAGCAGAAGGCGTCATGTGCAAAGTGAGTCTGGCAGGGTGTTGATGAGCACGTAACAGGAATGATTTAGTTATTGGGGTCAGTTATATAAAGAGCATCAGACAAGGAGAGAAGTTGTTCAAAGGTTGATCCCAATAACAAGTATGATTCAATTTGAAGCACCCAGAGTAGTTAGAGTCAGCTGGAAGTCAAGTCTGGCGCCTTGAATTGAATCACACTGTCCCATTTTTTTTTTCCCCTCCAAATATTTGATCAAATTCTATCAACTAAGGCATCAAAATGTGCCGCAACTATTTTGCTCCCAACAGATGACAACAACACTGGAAGCGATTCAGATATTGAGCTACAAGGTGAGGATGATGGTCAAGCCGGCCATTCTTGGACGGAATCTTCATCTCGGCTGATGGTGAAGAGTGACAAGAAGGAGCCGGCAATGTTGAGTAAGAAGTTTTCCATGGAGAATGAATCGCCACAAAGCTGCGGGAGTAAAATAAAAGATGCCACATCTCGTATGTTATTGGAAGCACAGAGCTCTCCATCATTCAGTGCCGGACATCTACAGACTGTTGCTCTATCCAACAGCCAGCAGTGTCTTGAGCTTGGACCATCGTTGAAGTTTCACCAGGGACAGATGTTGATGAAAACAGGGGCTATTCAGTCTACATCTATGGGAAATCTATTGTCCTCTTTCTCAGGAGTAAATGGTGGTGTATCTTCTCAAAACATCACCTCGCCATCTCCGTTTATGTTTCAGCTGTCACAGCAGGTATTGGTACCACAGGTAAGTGTATGCTGGGATACAAAACTTTTTCGTGATAAGGAAATGCTGAAATACTAATACACCTATAACCTTTCTTTCTATCAACAGGGACTCTCACTACCACCTTTTGGAGGATTGCTTTCATACCCGTGGAGCTACTTGACATCACCTGCCGCAATGAATTCACCGCTCCCAACTGGTTCCACAACATCAGCGTTTCTAAGAAACCGCACTTTTCACAGTGCTTTGCCATGGTTGCGGATGAGCCCCTATCAGATCCCAGCTTCTGCCATATCAAGCCAAAAGTTGCTGACAGCAAGTTGGAACTCAAATGAATTTGAGCACAACAAACTGTACAGTCAAGGGAATAGTCCAGGGTCTGATAATCACACCAATGGCAAGTCCAGAAGTGAGCAGAGTGTTTCACAAAAAAATGTTCACGTTTCCTCTGATGGACTCTAAAGCATTCAAAATGTTTGATAAATCAGTTACGCTATAACTATGATCATCTCTGAGTGAAACTCTGGATCAGAGTCAACTTTTTTTTCAGCTGATTTGAACTTCTAGCAATCACAGATTCGTTTGTGGGAACCATTCATTGTAAATCCAAGACGATACCACTATTTATTCTTAATTATATGGATGACACCTGCCTGTTTATGTAAATATAATTGTTTTTGTCTTTTTTTTAAAAATCGCACTTTGTAAAATACCCATCTTAAAAAAGAAATTCAAACATATAATGTCATGATCAAAATTGCCAAAGCTGTGAAATCATTTGATCACCTGTCACCTGTACATGTTTACATTGTTTTGATATAGCAGAGAAACACTATGCACATATTGGCAAACTCAGGATACTTATTGTGTGTGTTTTCACGAATAAAATAAGAGCACATATTATGCTGTCTCTTAAAATACTGCTATCTCCAGGCAAATTACAAAATTAAATAAAAACAACTACGATATGCCATTGTTTATTTGGCATAATTATACAATCACTGCCTATTTCAGAATGTAGGATTAGAAATGTGGAGGTGAACTTTAGTAGAAATTTATCTGTTGTAAAAGTGCACACATTTTGTTGTGCCTATTTCTCGTTAGAATATTCATAGCATGACACAAAATTGCAGTTCTTTGTGCTAAGAGGTCAGGTAGTCCCCCAAAAAGAAAATAGAAGTGGGGGAGAAAAGAAAATAATCGTGCATGTGCTGTTGTGTGAATTTTCTCCTTGACTGAACTGGGCCTGATACTGAGAGAACATGTCCACTGGCTCGGAAACGTGGCAAGTGGGTCAGTAGTCAAGTTTGGCGGTCAGAACAAAACTTTTACATTCCAGGGAGTGCTGGTAGGTTGGACTGTGTTAGTTTAATATGCACAAGACTAGGATTGTACATAAAGTCAAATATATATTCTTGATATTCTGAGATGTTCGTAATTAAAGTAAATTCTACGTTAACAGAATGGACAGTGTAAGAGCAAATGTTTACCTGAACACTGTTAATTAAGTATATTGTGATACGTTTGATTCAATTCCAAGGACACGACAATGAAAGTGGGGTGTAATTTTCAATTCCAGTGCTTCTTGGCATTTGTCTCAATCGTCTCACTCTCCCGTGGGAAGCAAATTAACATGATTGGCGTTTCTTTTTTTTCTTTTTTTTGGTAGTTGGAATACAGCGACATGCAGGCTGCACATTGCACCACTGGATTTTACCGCCATCTAGCGGATTATAATTGTACGGACGATGCGTACATAATTAGAGTGTGTTGGTGGCTCCTTTCGGCTTTTCCCCGAAGGGGTCGCCACAGCGAAAGACCCGTTTTTGTCCAGATGATTCGCACGAGAAGTGTTTGGCACAGTTTTGATGCCGGCTGCCCTTCCTGACGCAACCCTCAGCATTTACCCGGGCTTGGGACAGGCACAGGGGAGACACTGACATTTGCCCCCCTATGCACATCTAGTGTGTATAGTTTAAATTAGAAATAAAGTTTAAATAATAAATAAAGAGGGAAGGCTCTCGATAAGCTTGTGGTTGCCAAATTGTTTGCTAAAGTAATGCATGTTTTCCTGTGAATCGTGATGTTAAAGGCTCAATAATATTGTTTTAAGAACGTAAAACTGTGGTTCTTGTTAATAAATGACTAAATATTATCGGGGCTCTCAATAAGTAATATGACAGTTGACATAGGTGGACAGGATATAATAAAAATGTGATATTAATTTGCATGGTTCTGTTACGGTACAATGCTGCAGCCACCACTTCATCAGTCTTGGAAATCTTCCTAACCCCGCCCACAGAAACGCCTCTCACATTTCATTGGTTCTCAGAATGAGGCCGTCTCACTCAATAACTGCATTTTTTTTTTATTAGAACGGTCTGCATAAAATGAATCTCAAACGAAATAAGATTATTTTCCTTTTTTAAAAAGTATATTTTTTTTAGATGAATCTTTTTTGAAAGCCAATGAAGTATTTTGCTGGTTATATTGTGACCACCTCTTTGGTCAAACACGTCTTTTGCAATCATTTTACAAATTGTATTTTGTGGTGTTAGCGGTATAGACAATCTTTAGATTAAAAATTACATCAAAAACGAATAATTGTTACATTATTATTATTTCCACACACGCAAGAGGCGTTTTCGGGGCGGAGTCATTTCTATCTCGCGTGTTTCTATGTCGGAAGTTGGGGTCAGAGGGGAATGCACAAAAGTAACCCCGTTGAGTATCGTCATATCGCCCCACACTCTGATGTTCTCCGCCGGCAACTGTGACCTCACCACGATGTGAATTCACCACGGAAGCAAATATGTCTTCTGCAATTCATTAATTCATTGAAGTCTTCGCTCAACTGTTCAGGATTGCGTGCCGGTTTATCTCCACCGGTGAGTAGACGCTGAAAACGTGTTTAGCGAGCAGCTTAAACGGACGATCCATCACCGTCCCGCAGATAGCGAAGACAAGACACCGGCTACTGCATCGATGAGCATTATAGTTGGCTCGCTAGCAAGCATTTTTGCTGAATTCGCTTTGGTGTTCATGCTAAAACGGCATCGTTAGCTATCATTAGCTACTACATGACAGTTGATAGTTGCATGACAACTTGTCTAAGAAGCTCCCTCTTTATTGGGGAATTCTGTGTCGTTCTACTCAGTCGTGTTAATTCTCTCATCCGCTCAAACTGTGTTTGATCGCAGTACTCTGGTTGTTTTTCTGGTCCTTCCTGCAGCTTTGTGTTGCAGGTGGGTATTTAGTATCATCACGATGGTCCATTTGTCTAAGATGCTGGGGTGACGAACGTGTCCACGTGATTGATGATCATAGACATCTTGTTTCGCGTTACCCTTAATGGATTTATGATCAAAAGAATAGCTACTTTGTGACTGCTTTTGTCTTTGTGGTCTAAAGCTGCATGTATATGCAATATTTATACTAAATGTGCGCATGCTTCTACGAAATATCCTACATGTATAATCTCCCCAAAGATCAAACTATCCAAGTTTACACAATGTCTTAAGAAGTTGTCCACAAGCTTGGATTTGTGTTCAGACTGTCCATGTCTGGATTACGGTGTTGCAATAGCTATTGCATGATCATTCTGCTATCTTGTTAATCAAGTCAATTTTGCAACAAGTCAAACAGCATCACACGCCAACTGACTGTGTACTGATGTTCAGATTCTTGGCCGCCATTGATAACTTGTGTGGTCATTTTTCTTCCTTGTCCAGTGGTTGCAGCCTGTGTGTGTCACCCAGCCATGGCAAAACAGGAACATCCTGCCAAGAAGCACCCATCTATGGCAGCGGTACACCCCCATTTTATCGTGGGATCGGTGTCCGAGGAGAATTCAGAAGATGAAATCCAAGGGAAGCCGGATGTGCAGCTGGAGGAGAAGGAGGGTCGTTCTTTGTCACCCTCATCCGGGAGCTCGGATAGTACCAATGACATGAGCTTTGAACACATTGATGGCTCCCTGCACAACAATTTAAGGTTAGAAACCAGACCTGATGATAAAGTGTTTTTTTTTAAACTTCCATTTCATTTTTGCAGTACAGTCTTGTTAGATCAAACTTTTTTTGTGTGGTACACTATTGTCTTTTGCAAAAATTGTTAGATCAAACTTTTTTTTTTTTTTAAAGTGGTCATTAAAAATCTATTGAGACCGACAAATTCATTCTGCACTCTAGTAAGAGTACCAAACCTCTACCTTACCTTCCAATGTAACACTTGTGTCACACTTAGGGAGTCATCCGGAGTTTCACGCCTATGGTTTACCCATTTTACAGCATGTGTGAAAAATTTGCTTTCATTGGCTACTCTCTGCTGAAAAGAGTGCCTCTTATGTCTCCCTGGTTTGAGTGGTTTGACCGGAAAGTGCTGGAATTTAGATTGAGGAATACATATTCCTGAATGCCCCATCTGTGGTCCTCTTCAGTTTGCTGATGCAACCTTGTAGCTTCAGATAGCAGTTTTGGTGTTATGAGTCATTTAGTGGTTTGACTTTCAAAATAAGATTTTACATCTGGCTTGGAATAATCAGTTTTGTTTTCTGGCATAAGTTTTAAAAGGATTCAAAAGGATTAGTTTTTTGCCCTATTACAATATTTATAATATTGCGCTCTGGATTTTAATTGAAGGAAACAGAAGTGTGTTGTTTTTTTCACTTTCCTAATAACGTCGAGAGTGGAGGTTGTTCACGCAATCACAATCACGCAAAAACATCAGGCCACAAAAACCAGCCAGCCAAACGGGCTCAGGCACCGGCACACCCTGCAGCTCAGTGTAACGTCCCTCCCCTCTGCACAAACCCCCAGTTGGGTGGAGCTTGAGTCAAAAAAAGCTAGCCAAGTCTAGCTTTTTCTAATATACGATGAAATCCAACCTTTTTTCACTCTTTTCCTTCAATGTTGAATAGATTTCTATTTTGTGAAGTTCTTTCCACAAAAGTGGAATGTGTCACTGAAGTGCTGCTCAGTTTGTAACTACCAAATGAACTAACTATTACAAGTATGTATTATAATTATAAGGTGTAGTGGGTGTTGAGCACTGTGTTCAATGTTGCGAAGCAAACACCAGCGTTGACTTGAGAGTCTTCTGTAATCCAAAGCTCCTGCATCCATAACCATGTGATGATTGACATTGTTGATAACCAGAGGCTAACATTATAAAGCTGCTCAAGAATTTTTTTTGAAAATGAGCACCTAGTAGGTTACTTGTTCTTCTGTACATTTTATGCACAGAATGGTGACATTGATAAATGTTTCTACTTCTGTTAACAGGCCGAGTATGTCTGGGCTGCACTTGATGAAGCAAAATCGCGACCGCCGAAGAATTGACCTGCAGAGGGACTTCACTGTGGCATCTCCTGCTGAGTTTGTCACACGTTTTGGTGGCAACAAGGTCATTGAGAAGGTAAGTGTCTTGCTGTCATGCTCAATGTGCCAGCTGCAAAAAAAAAAAAAAAAATGTTAGTCTCTGTCATTAGCACAGACTATGATGCAGAACTATAACAATCATATTTGTGCTTTCCCAGGTGCTTATTGCCAATAATGGCATTGCCGCAGTCAAGTGCATGCGCTCGATCCGCCGCTGGGCTTACGAGATGTTTCGGAACGAACGGGCAATTCGATTTGTGGTGATGGTGACCCCGGAGGACCTGAAGGCCAACGCTGGTGAGGATTGGCAACACTATCCTGAAACGTATCATTTAATCGAAAATTAATACGTTGTCAGATAGCACAGCAAAACATCGGGCGCTCCAAATTCAATATCCTCCTAATTTCATCTGGAGAGAACAACAAACTTTATTGGGCCAATATTTTGTTCTTTGAGTCTATCAATGCAAAAATGACAACAGTTCATCAGACTTTGTTAAAATTGAAGGACAATCATTTTTTAAGGTACACAAAGCATGAATGTTTGACTCCATTTAAAATTAAGCTTAGTTGAACTTTAGCTCGTAACGCATACGTGACACATGGTAACATTTAATACTTCTCTGGTTTGTTTTTTCCCATCAGAGTACATAAAAATAGCAGATCATTACGTGCCTGTGCCAGGGGGGACTAATAACAACAACTATGCCAATGTGGAGCTCATTTTGGACATAGCAAAACGAATACCTGTGCAGGTACCCCCACGCAATTTTCACACCTTTCTTTTGCATTGTAATCCCTAAGGTGGCTAATTTCTACACGTTGTCTTTCAGGCTGTGTGGGCTGGATGGGGTCATGCCTCAGAGAACCCCAAACTGCCAGAGCTGCTCCATAAGAACGGCATTGCTTTTATGGGTAAGAGAAGTTTTTCCTGACATAAAGTTTAAGCTTTGGGGCTTGAAATAATGCAGACTGCCCGCTCCCTCCTCAGGCCCGCCCAGTCAGGCAATGTGGGCACTAGGTGATAAGATTGCTTCCTCCATCGTGGCTCAGACAGCTGGCATCCCCACTTTGCCATGGAGTGGAGCAGGTAGGATTGCTGCCAGGATGTCACTTGTGAAGATCCTTTTTATGTCTACATCTCCTCAGACTCAGAAATAATGGAGAAGACCGATGCACACACTTTCAATTTTTAAGAAAATGCACTGAGATGTTTTTGCTGTTTCTTTCTCCCAGGCCTGACAGTGGAATGGTCCGAAGGCAATCCAAAGAAACCAAATATCAGCGTTCCTCATGACTTGTATGAACTCGGTTGCATCCAGGATGTAGACAACGGCTTGGAAGTAAGTGCATTGTCAAAGTGAGCATTCAGATCCTCCAATGTCACGTGCTGCATTGGGCTGTGAAAAACTGCACGTATGTGACAAAGTTGTCTGTGTCCACCAACAGGCTGCTGAAAAGATCGGCTACCCTGTTATGGTGAAGGCCTCAGAAGGAGGGGGAGGTAAAGGCATCCGTAAAGTCAATTGCGCGGATGATTTCCCAAACCTATACAGACAAGTATGTCGAAATGAACCACCAAGATTAAATTAATGATTTAATTGTTGAAATTTATATATTAAAGGGTTTTTTTTTTTTTTTTTTTGGCTTCCAGGTCCAGGCAGAAGTTCCAGGTTCCCCTGTGTTCGTCATGCAGCTCGCTAAACATGCCCGCCACTTGGAGGTTCAGATCTTGGCAGACCAATACGGCAATGCCATTTCCTTGTTCGGCAGAGATTGTTCAGTTCAGCGTCGACATCAGAAAATTATAGAGGAGGCGCCTGCTACCATTGCAACATCGGATGTCTTTGAGGATATGGAAAGGGTAAATATACATATTGAGATTGCAGTACTTTCTCCTACCTATAGAAAACGGATGATGTCATCACATTTAATGTGTTCTGTATCCAGTGTGCTGTCAAGCTGGCAAAGATGGTGGGCTATGTGAGTGCGGGCACAGTGGAATACCTCTACAGCCAAGATGGCAGCTTCTACTTCCTGGAGCTCAACCCTCGTCTGCAGGTTGAACACCCCTGCACTGAGATGGTAGCTGATGTCAACTTACCCGCTGCCCAGCTGCAAGTGAGTTTTGAATACAGTTGGGCTGGTCGGGGGTGGGAGACAAGCTGTATACCACACCTATTATGTCTGACTTTTGAATAGCAGACTGTATTTGTGCTTGATTGCATCCAATAGTCTGTTAGACGAGGGCCTTGTCTCCATGGCAACTAACTGCCCAAGTGAGCCTTCAGTGTTGCCGATGTAGTGGTTGAAGCGGCAATTGGTCACATGGCGTGCAACCGCTGTGTTCAGAATTGTGCTTGTATTTAGGTCAGCGGCAGTCAAGCTGAAGGGCAGCGTTGTGGGGGAAACTGCTACTTTTGAGCTGATGGGACGTCACTATTGAGAGTGACATGCCTGTACGATTTGCTGGCAAACTGAGTGCTCAGTATCTTTTTGCTAGATGGTGTATTTCAGTTGATTGAGAGATTAAAATCATAGTTCCAGAATATTCCTATCTCCAGTTTTGTTTGCACGATAGAGATCATGAGCATCAGTCACTTAAAACGCCTACGTTCAATTGGTGCCACTGGAACTACAAGCACAATAATAAACGTATTGATAAATGAATACCCATCTGTGAATCCAGATAACTTTGGGCTCTTTTTATAGATTGCAATGGGCATCCCTCTTCACCGAATCAAAGACATCAGGATGCTTTATGGGACGCAGCCCTGGGGTGACTCTCCCATCGACTTTGAGAGTCTGTCGACAGTTGCCTCCCCACGAGGACATGTCATCGCAGCTCGTATCACCAGTGAAAATCCAGATGAGGTATGCTTAGTGCTCCTCATAGTTCTGGATGTTTGTTTTGATCAAATTTTGTCTCTTTCCAGGGTTTCAAGCCAAGCTCAGGAACAGTACAAGAGCTGAACTTTCGCAGCAATAAGAACGTGTGGGGCTACTTCAGTGTTGCAGCTGCTGGTGGACTGCATGAGTTTGCAGACTCCCAATTTGGACACTGTTTTTCTTGGGGAGAGAATCGTGAAGAAGCCATCTCGTGAGTGTGTTTTACATTGTTACCGGATTTATGAAATCCTTTATTATCTGCTTGCTTTGATGTTAACATTTTGGGAAATGTGTGATTTCCTAGTAACATGGTGGTAGCTTTGAAAGAGCTGTCTATCCGAGGAGACTTTAGGACTACTGTGGAATACCTCATAAAGCTGCTGGAAACAGAAACCTTTCAGCGCAACACCATCGACACGGGCTGGCTGGATAGGCTGATCTCTGAGAAAATGCAGGTGGGCAGTTGCTATCAAAGGTAGTCCCCAAATGATTATTAGTGGCCCCAAAATTCTGAACAACCAAATAATGTACCGTGACGTTATAAAATGATTTGTTCCATTCAGGCTGAGCGTCCTGACACGATGCTGGGACTTGTGAGTGGAGCTCTTCATGTGGCAGATGTTACTCTGAGGAACAGCGTGTCCATTTTCTTGCATTCTCTGGAGAGGTAAGCATGTCCTTGATACGTTCGTATACTGTCTTGAGCACTACGGACGATGTTCCGAGTGCAATGCTGAAGAGAAACTGCTCATAGGTTCCGTAAATTGTGCCTCCAGGGGTCAGGTGCTGCCAGCACACACACTTCTCAACACGGTGGATGTGGAGTTGATCTATGAATGTGTCAAGTACATCCTGACTGTGACTCGCCAATCTCCCAATTCGTATGTGCTAATCATGAACCACTCCACCGTCGAAGTGGATGTCCATCGGCTAAGCGATGGAGGTTTGTTGCTGTCCTATGATGGCAGCAGCTACACTACCTACATGAAGGAAGAGGTAGACAGGTAAAAAAGAAAATCTATTTGATATTTGGTACTACCAAGACAAGCTTAATTTGCTGATGATCGCAACTGGTTATCTCCTCCAAAGGTATCGCATCACCATAGGCAACAAGACCTGTGTTTTCGAAAAGGAGAACGACCCATCGCTGTTGCGATCTCCTTCGGCAGGAAAACTCATCCAGTACACAGTTGAGGACGGTGGTCATGTTTTTGCTGGCCAGTGTTATGCTGAAATAGAGGTACGTCATCTTTTTTGCATTCCAGACTTTACGCATTATGCGTGTCGGTTGAGTCGATTGTCTTGATTGCAATTGCAGGTGATGAAGATGGTCATGACCCTCACAGCTGTTGAGTCCGGTTGTATTCACTATGTGAAGAGGGCCGGAGCATCGCTGGATCCTGGTTGCGTCATCGCCAAACTTCAGCTCGATGACCCCACCCGGGTCCAACAGGTGATGTCAAGTAGCAATTTCTGCTCGCCTCATTGATCGTATTCCTGTTTAAATGCGCATTTTTCTACTTTGCAGTGCTTTTATTCGCTTTCAGTTCATCTATATGCATGAGTGCTGTAAAAACTTGCTGAACCAGGGAAGCGAATTTGGCTGCATGTTTCCAAATATTTGTTTGTTTCTGCAGGCCGACCTGCATACAGGTACTTTGCCCTCGACCCAGGCCGTTGCTCTGCGAGGGGAGAAGCTGCATAGAGTTTTCCACAACACACTGGATCACCTTGTTCATGTCATGAATGGCTACTGTCTCCCTGAGCCATTCTTTAGCGCCAAGGTGAAATCTCAAAACAAACATAAAAAAAAAGAAAAGAAAAGCAGGCTGTTTCTTGAGCACGCTAACTTTTGTATTCCCAGTTAAAAGAGTGGGTCGAAAGGCTGATGAAAACCATGCGTGACCCCTCGTTGCCGCTGCTGGAGCTTCAAGACATTATGACCAGCGTTTCAGGTCGCATCCCCCCTGCTGTGGAGAAAGCCATCAAGAAGGAGATGGCGCAGTATGCCAGCAACATCACCTCAGTGCTCTGCCAGTTCCCCAGTCAGCAGGTGGTCCACACCACACATGCCAACACACACAATGTTGAACCACTGCAGAATTGTCGTGATAAATCACAAAAATATTTACCATTTTGCCAATCATGTGCATGTATGTTCTTTGTTATACAGTAGTAAAAAAAAAATGCTTTATATTGTATGTACCTATAAATGCCACAAGGTGACAGAAAAGCACTACATTTATTTAACTGGGACTCATCAACTCATGATGAAAAATGAGGTCAATAGATTTCTAAAATAGGTGCTAGTGGGGCTACATGCTAATATTGAATGTTTACCTACTTCACAGATTGCAAACATCCTGGACAGTCATGCTGCAACTCTTAACAAGAAGTCCGAAAGAGAAGTCTTCTTTATGAACACGCAAAGCATTGTTCAGCTGGTGCAAAAGTGAGCGCCTTAGTCTCTACTTTCCAACACTCGCCTGCAACTACAATACATCAAACAGACTGACGTCTTGTATTAAAAAAGTTTGACTACTATAAGATATTAGTTAGCTACATATTACAATTCGCCCCATCTATCCATACCTGTCGATGATGTTGATTTTTGCCACAGATATCGGAGTGGAATCCGAGGTTACATGAAGGCAGTGGTGATCGACTTGCTCCGACAATACCTGAAAGTAGAAATTCAGTTTCAGAATGGTGAGAAATTGTCGTAACACACCATGGGCTGATGTAATGCTACTTTTCTCCGTTGGGTGTCACTCTTTCTCAATGAATAACAGCGTGCCTCCAGTTTCAGTGTTGTGTGGTCCCAATATGTTTGCTTGTTTGATAGGACACAATGACAAGTGTGTGTTTGCTTGTTTGATAGGACACTATGACAAGTGTGTGTTTGCCCTGCGTGAAGAAAACAAAGGTGACATGGCAAATGTGCTCAACTACATCTTCTCCCATGCCCAAGTCACCAAAAAGAACCTGCTGGTTACAATGTTGATTGTAAGTATAATTTTTTTACCCCCCCAAGCTCTGATGTATTTATTAAAATAGCTTTTTATAATAATTGCACTGCATGCAGACACTTGGTAATGTGTTTTTATTCTCTGGAAGCAGTAACACTGTGTATCCTCTCCTCAGGACCAGTTGTGTGGCCGTGATCCGACACTGACAGAAGAACTGATGGCGATGTTGACGGAATTCACCCAACTCAGCAAGACAACAAACGCAAAGGTGGCACTTCGTGCACGGCAGGTTGGTTGTTCAGTTCAAAAATGTTTGGGTGTATTTTGTAGTATTGTGTGCCATAAAAATATATATCCTGAAAGAAAGGCTAATGTCTTCTAACAAATCAGTCGGGGTGTACTCATTTATGTTGCGCGCTGTATGAACATATAAAAGACAATGTCTGAAGATAATAAAATTCAATGAGGTATGAAATCCTTAATAATATCATTCTCTGCAGGTGTTGATAGCATCTCACCTCCCCTCTTATGAGCTCCGTCACAACCAAGTGGAGTCCATCTTCCTCTCTGCCATTGACATGTACGGCCACCAATTCTGTATTGAGAACCTCCAGGTAGGCAAGAGCAACCTGCACATGTGATCGACTTTGCAAGTGTTTCTGACCGCACATTGATCTTCCAGAAACTGATCCTTTCCGAAACATCCATCTTCGATGTTTTACCCAACTTTTTCTACCACAGTAATCAGGTTGTCCGAATGGCCGCCCTTGAGGTTAGATCCTTAGTTCTCTTTGCCCTCATTTATTTTGAATGCTCACAAATGTATAATAATGCACCTTCGTCTCCGACCCACCGCAGGTGTATGTGCGCCGAGCGTACATCGCTTATGAGCTCAACAGCGTGCAGCATCGCCAGTTGAAGGACAACACGTGTATAGTTGAGTTCCAGTTCATGCTCCCAAGCTCACACCCAAACAGGTATCACTCATGCCCAAAGGCTAACATTTTTTTGACTCACTTTGCCTCCTGCTCTCCTCTGCAGGATGCATCTTTCTATTATGTTCATATTTCCGTGGTGGGTTGCTTGACCCAGCTGTGCCCCATTGTGTAAATGCTCCTTTATTTGCTAAGTAGATAGAATGCAAGACCTGACTGATTGGTTGAAAACGTGTGTGTGCAGGCAATCAAAGCTCTCCCGCCTGCAGTACCTCGTGTTAGCTCGTCATCCTAGGGGGCACTGTTGCCATAAATAAATGGACACATTTGAGGATTGTTCTTGTGAACATGCTTGTAGCTCAGAGTCATGGCGTTTCTGTAGCATTTGTGATCCCAGTGCGTGATTGTGTTGCGGGTGTTTGAGAGTTTGCTCCTGCTGCGCATGACTCGTATGCTGGCTTCAAGTCCGAAAGTTAACTGAAGAAAGCTGTTGAAATGCGCATGACAAGCACAATTTTAGGGACACCTGCACTCTTGAATGAAACGGTGGCTTACTTACTGCCGTTGCGAGGAAATGTGTATCCTGCATGTTTATGTGTACTACATGTTTGTGTCATGATTGTGAAATAACCGTCCTGTTTTGCTTGTTTCTAAAAACCAGCATGAAGTGCTCTTCTGCCTTAGTTGAGAACAGAGCTTAACAAAAGGCAGTCTAAATGTCTCATGATGCATGTTGTACAGGGAGCAGTCAAGAAGTAAAATGTGTGCTCAACCTTTTGACTCCTGGTTGCATTCGTTTAGCTATTGACTAGTGCATAGTAAAGCGTTGCCGAGATGAACACAGTGCTGCAACTTGACTGACTTCCTGTCCCGATGCCTGCCACTAACCCAATAGTAATCAATGTTGTTTGATTGCAGAGGGAACATCCCCACTCTAAACAGGTATTGTAAACATTCTTTTTATTGCGTAGACTACATGCATAGACTGGTTTAGACCAGTGTTTCCCAACCTTTTTTCATTCATGGCACACCTTTTCATTGGAAGAAATCTCGCGGCACACCGCCAACAAAAATCTGTTAAGCTCCTATATTAAAATCAGTTATATTACAACGAAACACGTAGAGTCCTATTCCTATATATGTATGAAGAGTCGAATAATTTAATAGAAATAAATACTAAATATTCTTTAAATTGTATTCCTTTTTTTAAATAAAAGTGACAGTTTTTTAAAAAGGTTTTAGACGGTGTAAGAAATAAACTATTTAAAGTGATTGTGATTAAAATAAAAGAATCAACGTGATTTTGTTTACTGTTTTAGACTAGGTCTATAAATATTGCAACAATAAGAACAAAGTCACTTTTAAAGACGCTCTGCTGTTCTGACAGCAGCTGAGTGGCTATCACAGTCGAGGAGGCTCGACTTGACTGCTTATTTTACGTATGTGAAAAATAACCAATCCAGGTTCTCCGGTTGAACTGCATTCTCTGATTTCCATCGGACCACAAACGCACCACAACCGTCATAGTGTCTGTCACTGTTAGCAAAAGCACACAGCAACACACACATAAACTGAACATGTGCCGATGCAATACAATCATATCGACACAATATGAAATCTCAAGATTCTCCGATTCTCCACACATGCACGATTAGCAAGTGGCTGACGAGGCCTTGCGCGAACTGACCAGTGGTTTGGCGATCCTGTTTACAATGCGCTCCGTAATTAATATTGGACAGTCCCACGGCACAGCTGAATGTCCCAGTGTGCCGCGGCACAGTGGTTGGGAAACACTGGTTTAGACGCATGGCCAGAGCACAAATTCACATTAAAAGTAATCTAGTTGTTAATGAAGCAGTTTGGTGCTCTTTAAGTTTCAAATAAACATGGTACTGGTGGAATAACTGGAGAAGTTCTCAGTGCAGGCTTGATTCATTTTATTAGCAACAGCATGGCCCTCAGCTCATAGCCTCTTTTTAATGTCTGCTTGTGAGTCCTTGTGTGTTTGTGTGTGTTATAGAGGTTTTGACTAACGAAGTCAATAATGTAACTGTCCTGCTAGGAAAAAGTCTGCTCCTTCAGTCCTGGACATTTTAAAAGGCAAAACGGTGTCAAATTTGGACCTTCCAGACAGGTTTGATGCAAAAGTAGTCTCAGTGGGTGTAACGTTAACATTACAGCTTATTTATGGGGTCCTACTGGTTTATTTGTATTTCCTTGTTGTGTGAGAATGTTTTGAATCTGAGCAGAGTGACATGACAAAATGAAACTTGGTGTCTTTGGCCATGCCACAGCCCTACTCCCAACTCTGCAAAATTAGCCCTCAAGATCTGTGCATTATGACTTTTCTCATTTTGGTCAATGCGGCTGAGGTCAAAGATCAACTGATCATGTCCTTTTTCAAATTTTCTTGACTTAATTTGGCCTTCTGGGGTTTTGATGTGTCAAAACAAGAACACGTATAATGCTGAATCTTATTTAATCTGAAAATAAGTGGTTCCAAATTTCACATTGTCATCACTCTATGGGTTATCAATGCTCGGTGCATTTCCTCCACTTATATACTTTATGGGGACATGGGAAATTTTATATGTATGTCCAATTTGACTAACAGATTGTCAAATATCTTTGATAGTGTGAACAGCTGCTTCAAATGTTCTTACTTCCCAGTTGTTGTTTGAGCTCTATTGAATGTAACAATCTTCATAGCATAAAAAAAGTGTGCGTTCAAAACTCTTACTCTTGGGATTCTCAATAGGTGGATAGAAAATGTCTTCATTTCACTCATCAAGGAGTGGATTCTCATTTGAATCGCTTTCACCTCAGGTCGTCATTCTCATCAAACCTGAACCACTATGGCATGGTGCATATGGCTAGCGTGAGCGATGTTTTGCTGGACACATCCTTTACGCCCCCCTGTCAAAGAATGGGCGCCATGGTCTCTTTTCATTCGTTCCAGGAGTTCACCAAGTTAGTGTGAACAATTTAAAATCATTTCAAAGGGAAATGTGAATGTGTTGGGTGATTAAAGCACGCTTGCCTGTTTTTAAGGAACATAGCAGATGTGTTGAGTTGCTTCACCGACTCTCCTCCCCCAAGCCCGACCTTTCCCGAGGGAGGCAATCCCGTCCTGTACGGTGAAGAGGACAACAAGGTGGCAAAAGCTTATTGTTCTTGTAGGCGGCTTTAACAACTACGTGCGGTGCAACTGAAAATGCTGACGTGCATTTTTTTGTTTTTTGGTGGTCCAGAGCACCCAAGATGAACCCATCCATATACTGAATGTGGCTATAAAAACCGACAGTGACATGGAAGATGATGGCCTGGCAGCCATGTTTCGGGAGTTCACTCTGTCAAAGGTTGGAAGTGGAACGATCACCAACAAGGCTTCTACTGGTCTAACTCATTCTATTTTTTCCTCCCAATCAATTTAAGAAATCTCTGCTGTTTGAACACGGAATCCGTCGCTTGACTTTCCTTGTGGCTCAGAAGGTAAGACTTGTTCTGTATTCCCGAATTTTCTCATTTTCTGTGTTTGTTTGCTTCACAATCTACCTCGCATGTCATCCTTTTAATTGTTATGGCTGCTATAATTGACCAAAAATGTGTGTGTGTGTACGTGTGTACGTGTGTACGTGTGTACGCGTGTACGCGTGTACGCGTGTATGTAACTAATATTCCCTAATGGTATTTGTGCACAGCATATTTTGTGTGTTGTTCTTCAAATAATTTGCATTGTAAATTCAGCCTTGTCTCTCCTTGTATCTCCTTTGCATGCCTTGCTTTCGCGACATTTATGATGACAGGATTTCAGGAAGCAAATCAACTATGAGGTGGACCAAAGGTTTCATGTAAGTAGAGGGAAAGGGGGATGGAGGGCAGCAAGAAATAAGACAAAAAGCGTGTTGCATAGAAAAACATACATGGCCGGTATACTGCACACTCTGTAGCCACAACGAGCAAATGTGAACGATTTCAATCAATGCAAAATAATTGTGTTTGATTGTTGCTGGTTCCTCTCTCTGATTCCGTACATTTCTACACTAGTGCAACCTATAATGATAATAACAATGCAGTGTCGGCTTAACTTTTTAAAGGCAAATACGACTTTTGTATTTAATGATTTAAAAAATGTCTAGCTGAATGCTACCATTCACATGTGCAGCACTTTTGGTCCAAATGCCAATAGTATTGTGATGATGGCAATAAGGAGGGCATTGCGGGAAGTATCCTGCCTTTTGGTCCTCTTGACAATGGGGTTTGATTCCCCCCCCCCCCCCCCCCCCCCCCCTTTTTCATGGGCCCTTATGCGTCCGAGAACTAATCATGCTCAGTGGTGTCAGTGCCATTACGTGCCCCCTCGTTAAACAGAGGGAATTCCTTTTTTTTTTTTTTTTTTTTTTTTTTTTTTTTTTTTTTTATGTTTAGCACTCCGTTTTCCTCCATTTACGATATTTTCGCTAGAATGTGTAATCAGTGTCAAATTGTGTTGGTGGAGATTTCAGTTTGTGTCCAATTGCGAGCCTGCTTTCATCCTGTAGCATGAGGAGAGAAAAGCGTCTCCAATCGGGCTGGCATTGTTGTGGAACACTTCATCTGATATCATTCACCAGGGCAAGCGGGCATTTAGAGGATCAAGAGTCTCTGAAAGAGTAACATGTTTTATTCATTTGCAAAAGCAATGTATACTTTACTACGCAGACTATTCTTATATGTACTTACCATCAGAATAAATTCAGTGAGGTACAAATAACTTCTTTAAGCTTCTTGTGATTGCATTGATAGGTTGCGCATACGTAAATACTGTTTTTATTTTGGGATGTTGTATGTTTTATTGTTATTCCTTTTTCATCTATTTTCTACACAGAGAGAATTCCCCAAATTTTTCACATTCCGTGCCAGAGATAAGGTAAGGCGTGTCTTGATTCTGAACCGTTAAAGTTTTCTGTTTTAAAACATGGTAATGGTAAAGCCAATGTTGCTACAAGGGGTGCTTAAGGACACTTTGGAATTAGGGATCAGAGAACCGGTTTAGCACCAACGCTTTACATTACCTTGACTATTTTTTTAGATTGATTGTTGAAACAACTTTTCACCCCCGGCTTCATTGGATTTCCTCCATTGTAGACATTTTGATGGCTCCTTCTCTCTCTTAGCCCTGATAGTTTGACTACAACGACACCGGCAAAACTCATTAAAGTAATGAACTCTTTAATTATGTCTCCCATTTAAGAGAAATGACACCCATTAGCGGCTCTCTGAGAATGAGATTGCCCACGATTTCATTTACTTAATACTGTGTGTAGCTCTTGGGCATCTTTCTACTTTTATTGGGAGATGGTGTTCTTGAAACTGCCATTGATATAATCTCGGTTAATAGCAGTTTTTCCTTGTGCTTGCCTTGTGAAAAAAAGGTCATACTTTTTCAAGCATGCATGTGTTGCTTTGTTGTTTATGATGACATGGTGCCTTTTTCTCAACAGTTTGTGGAAGATAGGATCTACCGGCACTTGGAGCCGGCTTTAGCCTTCCAGCTGGAGCTCAACCGAATGCGAAACTTTGCCCTAACGGCCATTCCTTGTGCCAACCACAAGATGCACCTCTATTTGGGTGCAGCGCGTGTAGAAGTGGGAGCGGAAGTTACGGACTACCGATTCTTTGTGCGAGCCATTATCCGACATTCTGATTTAGTCACAAAAGTAAGAAATGGAATTGAGTCCTTATTCTTGATCAGCTGTGCTCCTTGCTGATTCTTTTTTCTCCCTTTACCAGGAGGCCTCTTTTGAGTACCTTCACAATGAGGCTGAGCGTTTGCTACTTGAGGCCATGGATGAGCTTGAGGTCGCTTTTAACAACACAACTGTGCGTACGGACTGTAATCACATCTTCCTCAATTTTGTGCCCACAGTCATCATGGACCCTTCAAAGGTACAATATGTCAGACCATTGTAAAATGGACTACAGCGTAATCTTCCCCATTGTGCTTTGCTTACCATCAACCTTACCTAATATGCCTCCGTGAACAGATCGAGGAGTCTGTTCGGTCCATGGTCATGCGTTATGGCAGCCGGCTTTGGAAACTGCGTGTCTTGCAAGCTGAGCTGAAAATCAACATCCGCCTGACTCCGACAGGAAAGCAAATCCCCATTCGCTTGTTTCTCACAAATGAATCCGGCTACTATCTGGACATCAGCCTCTACAAAGAGGTCACCGACTCCCGAACGGGACAGGTGGGGCCCAAAGACCGCCAGGTGGGGCACTCATACATTTTCCATGTCACCCGCTTTGTGCTTCTGTTCCATTAGGTAGCTCTCATCTACTTTCAGGTTGCAATTTCATGGCCTCTTTGTTTGAGGTTTTTCAAACAGCAGAACATTTCTAGCTTTCAAATATTTGGATTCAGTGGTGCTATCTGAAAAATTATGATGAAGTTTAGTATTAATAACTTGCAGCAAATGAAGGCTTGACTTATGTCACTCTTGGTGAAATTTAATTTCATAATATAGGTTATGAAATGAGTGACCAAAATATTAAATTTCATAATGATATTCAAATTTTTGGAGATGCCCGTATGCGTCTCCATCAGATGATCAGGTAAGTTATACTTGATGCTTCCAGCCATTATTGCACCATTTTGTCATCACGCCCATCTACAGTGAAAGACCCCAGCTGTTGTTTTAACCCTCAACTTCTGAATGTGAGACGGATGTGCTAACTAAATGCACTGCCATGTTTTAATTCAAATCACAGCGGAATGTTTGTCACATGCTCTAGAAGATAAAACCTTTCTTGAGGTGTCTGCTTGGGACTTTTATTTGAATGTGAGCACACAATATCGTTCCATCACATCAAGTGGCTGCTGTGGGGATAAGAAGTGCCCATTGACGTCCAGTCATCATTGTCATTCAATCAGTCACCTGAATGCCAAGTTTGTCAAGAAAGACTGATGTATTTGTTATTACATTCCCTACTTTCTTTTGTGCAGATCATGTTCCAGGCATATGGAGACAAGCAGGGCCCTTTGCACGGCATGCTCATCAACACGCCATACGTCACCAAGGACCTGCTGCAGTCAAAGCGCTTTCAGGCACAGTCACTGGGCACTACCTATGTCTATGACTTTCCAGAAATGTTTAGACAGGTACAATATTTCAATTCATAAACTGGTTCAGAGCATGATTCATTACGTTGCAGTCAATGTTAATTGTTGCTTTTGATACAATCAATACATCTGACGGAACTCTTTATCCAGGCTCTGAAAAAGTTGTGGCACTCAAGCCAGGCGCATGCTTTCGTACCCAATTGCCCTCTTCCATCGGAGTTGCTCACCTTCACCGAGCTGGTGTTGGACGCCCAAGGTCAACTGGTGCAGATGAACCGGCTGCCAGGTGGCAATGAGGTTTGTTGTTATGTGTTAAGAAATGAACTTGCAGTACCCCATAGGTAAAGCTTGGCATATTTTTTTTTGTTTAAATGTTACCAAAATGTTTTGTAAACCTATTTAATTCCATATGGATCCATTTTATTTTTCATCTAGATCGGTATGGTGGCATGGCGAATGACCCTCCATACACCAGAATATCCAGCGGGACGCGAGATCATAGTCATTAGTAATGACATCACACACAAGATCGGCTCATTCGGACCTCAGGAGGATGTGCTGTTTCTGCGCGCCTCCGAGATGGCCCGAGAAAGCGGCATCCCTCGCATCTACATTGCGGCCAACAGCGGCGCCCGAATTGGCCTGGCTGAGGAAATCCGACACATGTTCCACGTGGCCTGGGAAGATCCAGCTGACCCATACAAGGTTTGTTGGTGTCCTACTTCAATTTTCAAGATCAAAACATCATCTGCATTTTGAAGTCAATATCAGTGACAGAGCTGTCACCGTATGGCCACTGCAGGGTTTCAAGTATCTCTACCTGACGCCTCAGGATTATAAGAAGGTCTCAGCCCTGAACTCTGTACATTGTGAACATGTGGAGGATGAGGGGGAATCCAGGTACATATAGATCACTCAAGTATGCATAGTGATTAAGATTAAAGCAAAAGTAGAAAGGGAGATTGTTGGCCGGTCATTCCCGAGAAGACCGATCCACATGATTTACTGTCATATAGGTATAAGATCACTGACATCATTGGAAAGGACGAAGGCTTGGGTGTGGAGAACCTGAAAGGGTCCGGCATGATTGCTGGAGAATCCTCTGCGGCTTATGAGGAGATCATCACTATGAACCTGGTAAGAGCACGTGTGTGCAAAACACACACTGCTTTTAACTGTCAACTTGGTGTCAAGAAGCCTTAACGTTGATTGTCTCGCTTAAAAGGTAACGTGTCGAGCCATTGGAATCGGAGCCTATCTTGTGAGACTTGGTCAGAGAACCATTCAGGTGGACAACTCGCACATTATTCTTACTGGGGCTGGAGCACTCAACAAGGTACAGCAAAAGCATTGTCCTAAAAATGTGTTCATTTTTTTATTCCATTATTTTGAGAGCACAGCAGGGAACTTTAATTGTTTAAAAATATAAATTACAGTACTATGCTATACATTACTGAGCTGTAAAGAATTTTACTGAAAGCTACAGTGGATGTGGCATGTCAGATTTTTTTGTCCTTTTTTTTCGCCCTCTCCTTCTAATTTGTTATGTTCCACAAGGATACCCTCGCAAACCGGGACCCCCTACCGTCACTGTTAAATAATTGAAAGCGAACCATGAAGTTCTATTTGCTTTGCTGGAGGCTGCAATGCAGGACATCCGCATTATTTGTTTTCCATTAAAATGAATGTTTTGCTGAGACAGGTTTTCTGCTTGTTGTTGATTGGTGCGAGTGCTCGTGTTTGAGCCTGCACGCTTTACTACACCTCCTGTTTTTTCCTATTTTCGCCCCCGTTCAATCTACCTTGTCAGTGTAATAAGATGTCTCCATTTCAAATTAATTGACAGGCAGCAGCATGAGAAATCATGCAAATGGCAGGCTGATGGCGCACCGATTTGCCGAAGCCTCTGTTGTTTTTTTGACCAGCCCACTGTTAAGCTGTTTATGAGGAGACAGGTTGTTATTGAAGTGTTCACATCTCAGGCTAATAGCCAAATGCTCTCAGTTTAAGTAGATTGTATTTTTTGTAAGATTGTGAGCAAGACACCCCCCCCCCCCCCCCATTCTTCATGCGACTTCCTGGCTATTAACTGAAACTTAATTGAGAGCAGGGGCTGCCACCTCAAGATCATCATTTAATTAGCCTCTAGAAAGCTTCCATATTTTCATGGGCTTTGGATAGTAACTACTAGCACAAATACCCCAATGAGCTGTTCCATCGACTTGGCCTCTCTTTTCTCTCTCCTGACGATCTCCCTGCTTTCTCGCTCCTACATCCCCTTGCTGTCTCTGCGCAGCAGAATCTTAATGAAGCCGCGATGGCCGGAGGCTCAGAGGCTTTGTGTGTGTCAAGGTGACTGCGATGTTTCTTGGGGCCGCAGGCTTTCCTGACAGCTTTAGGAGAGCGCCCTAGATTTGTAGCCAGATACATAACCATTAATGGTAATAAAGAAAGTAAATGATGGCTGAAAAGGTGAAAGCCGAGGCTAGGGAGTGACCGCCTCTGATTTTTACTGAGCCTTGTCAGGGCCCTGCCACCTGTTCCTGTCTGCTTATGAAAATAGGGCGCGCTGAGGTGAAGACTTTACAGCTTTAGGTTGGTTCAGGGTCACTTTGCCGGGTAAAAGTAGTGTGGTTGATTCTATTGATAGTACTGTCCATGGGAAATTATTGCTATTTTATTAAGCGTGTTGCCATGGGCATACAGTATACACATAAAACTCAAAAAAGCAATGTAAAACTCCTGTTGTACAAAATAATAATAGTATATATTGTATAATGTTTGAATGACTGAGAACACATTGCTGTGTGTTATCTAAAGCTCCCCTGTGTGATTATTATAATACCCAGCTCCCATCCAAATCCTTCGAAAACCCTACATTGTAGTTTTAAAAGGCAAATCCGAAGAAGTACCGTGTGCTAAATCACGCTCATGTTTGTGTTGTGTGTCCGTCCGTCCGATGCCAGGTGCTGGGCAGAGAGGTTTATACATCCAATAACCAGCTCGGTGGAATCCAAATCATGCACAACAATGGTGTGACCCACAGCACTGTTTGTGATGACTTTGAGGGAGTCTTCACTCTCCTGCAGTGGCTCTCTTACATGCCCAAGGTAGGATCTAAATATTGCTCTTAAGTTCATTTCTATGGTGTGATACATTAAAAACCATTCATGAGTAATAGTCTTTTTTTTTTTTTTTTTCCCCAGTGCAAATTTAGTCCAGTCCCAATTTTGAGTGCCAAGGACCCCATAGATAGAACTGTTGCATTTGTGCCAACAAAAGCACCGTATGACCCTCGTTGGATGTTAGCTGGTCGTCCGAGCCAGAGTAAGTGCCCGTTGATAATTCGGTTCTATTTTGTCAACTGAATTTTTTGTTTTTGTGACTACATCTTGCGATGCTGTTCAGACAATATTTTTGGACATTATTTCAAATGGATTGATCAAGCAGCTCATAAATACATTTGAATACTTTATAGCTTTAAGTCCAAGTTTGCAGTACTACGTTGTGTTTAGGTGGGCTAATAAGTAGTGCCTTGGACACAGGTCATGATGATTTCTTTTTTATTACCTCAAGTAAATATAAAGATTTATCATGTCCAGCAAATGTGCCATGAGTTAGAAGTTGCAATTACTCATTTCAAGAGAGCCTCCGGGTAGCCACTAAAAAAGAAACAGTTAAGTCTGCTATCATGCTCCAAGAGACAAGATCAAGATAGCACCAAAATGGATGTGGCTGTGTTTCCCCACTGCAAGCTTGGACTGTGCAGCTCCTGTAACGGTGTAATTACAGCTCGAGAGCACAGAGATGTCGAAGGATTGCGCAGAAAGTGGTCCACGTTGGTGGTAGGAATGAGCGGCAAGTCTTAATTGATCAGTAACCTCATAGTGTATGGCGTGTTTCTCAGGTTTAGCAAGCAAAAAAAGAGCTTGGCAAGACTTTTGTAGCCAATCATCCATCATGTTTCCCGCCTGTTTTACGTTTCCCGCCACTCTATTAAGAAGGATCTTCTGAAATGAATTCCTGTTTACATTTCTTACAAGTCTTACTGTTTCTTTTAACCTCTGAATAACACTCACTTCATTTAATGTGTATGAAGATCCAAAAGGCTCTTGGCAGAGCGGCTTCTTTGACCATGGCTCCTTCATGGAGATAATGCAGCCATGGGCTCAGAGTGTGGTAGTTGGCAGAGCTCGGTAAGCCCCAAATAAACACATAACATAGTTGAGAATGGATTTCTTCTGTTGTAGTTAAATTTCCTCACTGCCAGTGCTTCATACTCTATTCCTGCAGACTGGGTGGAATACCTACTGGAGTGGTTGCTGTGGAAACTAGGTCAGTGGAGCTGTCAATCCCAGCTGATCCAGCTAATTTGGACTCAGAGGCCAAGGTGAGGCAGGTCACTCGCTGCGCATACTCAAGTATGAGCCAAGTGTTTCATTGTCTCGAGATGGAGTGATTGTGATCTTCCCATGTGTCTCTCTAGATCATCCAGCAGGCAGGACAGGTGTGGTTCCCAGATTCGGCCTTCAAAACAGCCCAAGCAATTAAGGACCTGAACAGAGAGGGGCTGCCTCTCTTTGTATTTGCCAACTGGAGGGGCTTTTCTGGAGGAATGAAAGGTGTGGGGGGAGAGCTTGTGTGGATGCTGATTTACAATTGATGATTTACAATTCTCTAATATGGCTTTGCTTCCTTCTTTTTTACCCAGACATGTATGACCAGGTGTTGAAGTTCGGTGCCTATATTGTGGATGGGCTACGGGAGTACAAGCAGCCCGTCCTGGTTTACATCCCACCCCAGGCCGAGCTGCGAGGAGGCTCCTGGGTGGTCATAGATCCCACCATTAACCCTCGTCACATGGAGATGTACGCCGACAAAGACAGCCGGTAAGACGATTGCAATTGAGGAAAGATTCATGTCTGCCTTAACACTTGTTCCACTGAAGCCATTGGTGTGCTCAGAGGTGGAGTGCTAGAGCCTGAGGGAACAGTGGAGATCAAGTTTAGGAGAAAGGACCTGGTCAAGACCATGAGACGAGTAGATCCCATCTACATGAGCTTGGCTGAAAGTCTGGGTCAGTCGTCATCTTCACTTCCAATCAATGTTCTTTAGTGGCCGCAGCCTACTTAATTTGTAGTCCTTCTCCCTCCAATTCCCTGTCAGTAAGGAGCAGGGGACTGGGAGGGGGGTCTGTGTACCTTCACCCTTCTTTATCTGTGGATGGTATCATCTTTGCTGCGCTCCCCTGAGAGACACGTCAATCACAGCTGCCTTGGATCAATTGTCAGCTCTCCTGCGTCCCTGGCGCAACCTATCGATTTAACTCACAGCTTGCAGGAACTGTGATCCAATGCTGCGTGCGTTTGCCGCTTTGGGAAAAGTGGTGCCGCGTTATTGAGGAGGGTTTGAGAGAAACAGATTGGAATTGACAGAAATCAGTCAGCAGCTCCAAGCTAAATAAAACGCTGTTAGTGCGGCTTAAGTCACTGCTGCATTTTACGTCCAGCAATTAAGACATTCGGTATTCGTTCCATCTACTTAAATTGTGATTTGTCTTCTAATTCTCAATATTTTTTGTCTCTCCAAAAGGCAATGACCGTCTTCACAGTGATGATTTTGTCTGCAGTTTTGATTACACGCACGCAATGTGTAAACTTAGCTGCTTAATAATAGAAGTAGAGCAAAGTTATTTCTGAGTGGTACAGGTCTTGAGTTTTAAGTTTCAATAGCGAGTCTTGCCAAGTTTTATCTCAGTGATTCAAGTCAGCCATTTTGATGACAGCAGTGTTTAGTGCATTTATATAGACTTTGTGTTAAAACTTCTCCTTCTCCCAAAAAGGAACCCCAGAGTTGAGCCCTCCTGACCGTAAAGAGCTGGAGACAAAACTTAAAGAGCGGGAAGAGTTTCTGTTGCCAATCTACCACCAGGTGGCTGTCCAGTTTGCAGACCTACACGACACGCCGGGCCGCATGCAGGAGAAGGGCGTCATCACGGTAGGTGCTTTGCTTCAAAGTCTTGAAAGACTGCTCTGTGAAAAGTCAACACAGTTTTGTCACAATCAATTGAGTTAAAAAGGTTTTGATGTTAGTTGGGCAGTCTTTGTTTTTATGTTGCATCAAATATCACATTAATTTTAACAACATGGTTCGTGACATTTAATGTCAACATGATTTAATTAGCAAGATGTTTGTCCTTTTTTCCTCTGGAAGGATATCCTGGAGTGGCAAACATCGCGGCAGTTCTTCTACTGGCGCCTGCGGCGCCTCCTCCTGGAAGAGACGGTAAAGAGAAAGATCCAAGCAGCCAACAGCGAGCTGACAGACGGACAAATCCAGGCAATGCTGCGCCGCTGGTTCGTTGAGGCAGAAGGTGCTGTCAAGGTAACACAGCCATACACAATTTTACTATGATATGGTTATGTTTGTGTTTCAAAATATGATCTCCCGTTTTATTTGAAATCTAATCATTTGTACTACATAGAAATGCGTTGTCCACAAAAATAGTGATTTAAATAAAGATACAAAAGAACCACAGTTACTTCAGGCCCAGTCTTTGCCTCAGAGGACCGGCAGGCAGAATCTGTCAGGAGCCATGTTTCCTGCAAAGTGGCATTCTTGTCTGCGAGAACGCTAACCCCATCAGAACTCAGTGTCTTAAGCCACAATTAATCACAGCCCTGGCACGTGCTGATAGGAGAGCAACACGCTGTCTCTTAATTAAAAGCAAACAGATTAAAAATGATTAATAAGGGCATTAAATGTTCTTGCGGACCTCAAGCGGGGCTATTCATATAAAGGCAAGGGCCTATTAAACCCCTCCACCCTCAAGTCTTTAAGCCCCTCCAGCCCGGCTTTGTTTGGGATCAGAGATGCCGGTACTCATGAATACTAATATTGCTATCGGGCCCAAATCAACGAGACGTCATGCGTCTACTCTGAGCTGGTCCACTTCTTTTGTTTGTTTTAGTATTGATTTGTGCACACTCAACCAGTCCAATTTTGTCAGACTTGTATTTAGTCATAATGGCCACACTGGTTAAACATGACAATGACATCACGCAGGCCTATCTGTGGGATAACAACGAAGAGGTGGTGGCTTGGCTTGAGAGGCAACTGGCTGAAGACGACGGAGCCAGGTCCGTCATCGACGAGAACATCAAGTACATTCGTCGTGATCACATCCTCAAGCAGATTCGCAGGTTCACCCCTTTTGAGATTTGCTTTGCTTCCATAGATACCAATCAAGTGGAGTTTTTTTTCCACATGCACTTGATTTACCAAGGTTTTTTTTTTTTTTTGGTTGGTCTTATGCTTCCAGCTTTGTTCAAGCTAACCCAGAGGTGGCAATGGATTCCATCGTGCACATGACCCAGCACATCTCACCCACACAGAGAGCTGAGGTGGTGCGCATCTTGTCCACTATGGAGAACTCTGCTTCCTCCTAGGGTCCACAGCCGTCCAGCCCGTCTCTGGGCTGGCAAGGAGGAAGGTTGGAAGGAGCTGACGTGAGCAGCCATCAGGGGAACCTATGTATCGTTGGCAATGATTCTAACGACCCACTAATACTACTTGGTGACCAATTTGATCTGTTGTGAGCTGTAAACTAATAATGTGGATTTTTTTTTTTGCCAATGTATACTGCTTTTAGACAATATAGTCATAGTTAAATATTTTGACGACAACGCCAGCAGCCTTGGCAAGAAAGGTGTCTCATAAACTACCAACCAGGGTGCACTTAGTTACTGAGCAGAAAAATAGCAGGGACGTTCTAACCCATTTGGACAGAAGAGCACAGCAGGGAGCAAAAGGAGCCCTTTTAGACGCTGACTGCTTCCCAGTTCTCCTGCGGTGAACACAAAACTACAGCTGTCCCTTCTGTTCTGACTTGACGCTGCTCCACATGCACTTTACACTGCGTCGCTGTTCACATTGCATACAGAACTAAACCCGTTCTTGCTGTAAATGTAGTATCCATGTCATCAGGTTCACTGTTACACATGTTAAATTCAATGGGGTAATGGTACAACACACAGAGATGATACAAAATAAATGTGAGAAAAGGAACATTTTGTTGCTCTTCAAAACAATCATTGAAAATAGCATCATTATCATTCAATTGTCTTTGTAATAGAAAATATTTTTAATACATGATGAGATCACCTCTGTTCAGTGATTCATGTAGTGTAAGCGAATGTCAAACTGTAATCTGTGTTAACTGTTTATTTATACTATTTTGTACTAAATGTTGCTTATTTGTAACAACAGTTTATTCTTATTTGCATATTTCCCTGCTGGTGATTTGGTTTAAAAAAAAAAAAATCTATTGAGTGACAAGGGGTAAAGAACGCTGGTTTGTTAAAGTTGGCGCTTGACATCACTGCCTCGTTATTTCATTGTACAATGTGAAAACAGCTTTGTGCTCATTGCTGTGCCTTTTTTTTCCTGACCTACATTGACTTGCCAGCCATTTTTTTTTAACACACTAGTTGTAACCTTGAAAAATAAAGGTGAAATAATGACATGTTAGCAATCTAAATAAAGATTTGACCCATTCAATTTTTGGCCATGTCTTTAACAAAAGGTCTGAAAATGTGTACTACTTTGAATGTATCCGGTTGTTATATACTGTAAATGCACATGATGATTTCCAGGACAGATACAGAAATGAAAGTAGTTCAAATTGGAGCAGTCAAAACAGGGACTATTACACTGGGGAGACATTTTATGATTATTCCAAAAAGATACTCTTCGCATTCCTTAACCCAAAGACGATTAAAGTGTCTTTTTTTTTTCCCACCGCCTTTGCCTTTTAAACTTCAACAGTCTTAAGAAGGATGAAACAGATCAAACAAATACTGAGGGAGCTATCACATCCTTTTATTTATTTAATTTTGTCTTATTTCGTTTGTATCGTCCCCTCGGCTCTGTCAACTTTGTTATCGTCCCACCAACAAATATGTAAGACAAATTGAGTTGCATGTGCCCAATACCCACAACAATTACGAGCAGTCCAAAATAAAGAAAGTCATTTGGTGCTATAATTGGAAATGTGTGTTGCGTGGTCCCCCTTGTCTCCCACAGGGTTTTACTCATTTGTGGTGGTGTGCGCGGTGGGATAATTCTTTTGATCTGTGACAAAATGCAGATTCATTTTCTTCCTCAGACATTGAAGTTGAGAAAGCAGCGTTGTTGTGGAGAACTCGCACAATACTGAGTCTTTTTTCATAAGAAAGGTAACATAAAAAGGGCCAATGTATTTCCTATGATCAATTAACATGCAAAAATGCAAAAACAGATAAACGTGGATGGTTTTATTAAGGCAGCAATGTGATTTAGTGTTAAACTATATGGTCCTTGTGATCTAATTTTTCATCCAAAGTCAGTTGAGAGTGAGGACAAGCTCTCTAGACAATGGATGTTTTAAACTATTCTTTCATGGGATGAATTGATATGAAGCATCAAAATATTAATTCACTAAATTACAATCCAAATGTGTCTTTTAGTGGCTGTGACATCACACTGAACATTTGTCAACACAGAGTCTTGACCATCCACATTGTTGACCACCCACATCACAATAATCTTTACAGACATCCGATCATCTGGAGGAGGCGGGTTCAAAATTGTTCGCATTATGCATCCATCCACCCATTTTCCGAACGACTTTTCCTCTTGAGGGTCGTGGGCGTGCTGCCCTATCCCAGCGGTCCCCGGGTACCCTGAACTGAGCTTGTTTCTATTATCTATCTGCCGTTAGTTTAATCAGTTCTTGGCACTTGGGGTCTATCCAGCTGTTTGTCATCTCTTTGTGCGTTTGGCATTTGTGGTTGTCTATGCCTTGTTGTCATCTCTTTGCGCGTTTGGCATTTGTGGTTGTCTGTGCTTTGTTGTCAGTGGCCCCCAAAACAATGAAGACTGGTTTTGTGCAAATGTGTTGTATTTTGTTTGATCTTTGTAATTTTACTGTGACACAAATTTAAAATGGATGCTGAAAATAAACAACTGAAGAAAATAAAGAGAAAAGGTGTTTGCTACATCAAGTCTTCATATACCGTATTTTCCGGACTATAAGTCGCTCCGGAGTATAAGTCGCACCAGCCATAAAATGCCCCAAAAAGTGAAAAAAAACATATATAAGTCGCTCCGGAGTATAAGTCGCATTTTGGGGGCAATTTATTCGACAAAATCCCACACCAAAAACAGTCATGAACGAGCAACAACAGGCTAAACGATAGCAACAACAGGCTAAACGATAGGTATGCTAACGTGACAAACACAAAGAGCTGAGAACGGGCCTGACGTAACATATAGAGTGATTAAGGACAACTATTACATGAATAACATGTTTATAAAACCATCAGTGTCACTCCAATTCATTAAATAGCAACAACAGGCTAAACGATAGGTATGCTAACGTGACAAACTCAAAGAAAGAGCTGAGAACGGGCCTGACGTAACATATAGAGTGATTAAGGACAACTATTACATGAATAACATGTTTATAAAACCATCGGTGTCACTCCAATTCATTAAATAGCAACAACAGGCTAAACGATAGGTATGCTAACTTGACAAACACAAACAAAGAGCTGAGAACGGGCCTGACGTAACATATAGAGTGATTAAGGACAACTATTACATGAATAACATGTTTATAAAACCATCGGTGTCACTCCAATTCATTAAATCCATCGATCGATCTTTGTCAACAATGGGTGCGCACGGCTGAGGGCGCTTGCGCTTCAAAATATTCCACAGGCTCATATAACGATAGATAAACTATATTTTAAATAACTATAATACAAGCCAATAATATTATCAAACCATCCGTGCACTTTAATTCCATTAAATCCATCGATCAAATTCCTCGTCCTTTGTCAACATCGCCGCGCGTGCGCCCTGACGTCACCCTCGTCTTTATTCCACAGATCTACTATATAACTATATTGTAGCATTAACAAAGTACAAGGATAGACGTAGGTTTGGTAAACGGCTCTTTATTAAACAAAACAAACTTCCAAGCGTGTGGCGGCGTGGACTTCCAGACAGACCGGGCGTGCGTAATGGCCATGTCCGAGCCCCGCGCACCGTTCGCGGACAACCACTCGGCCGATCGTCGGCCCCCGACTCAGTAGAGACCGGGCGTGCGTAAAAGCCATAATAGTTTTTCAAACCTTCTATGTCACTCCAAATCCTTAATTCCTTCAAACTCTTTGTCCTCCGTGTCACTTAGAAATGATCACCGCTAATGATGCCGGTCGTCCTTGTGTGGGCACGTTTGTATGTAAACAACCGGCGCGCCGCGCTACTGACGTCACTTGAAATAGTAATCCATTGGTACATCACGGTTCTCCAAACTTTCTTTCTGCTGCTCGATTACTGTTTTCAGCTGCATATTTTACAACTTGAAGTTTGTAACCTGCAAAATATGAGTTTCTTTTTGGTGCCATTTTTCTTAAGCCCACCCAGTTGATGAGTCACGGCCAACGGTAAAATTTAGAGCGCCCTCATCCAGTTTCGTCTGAAAATATAATTTTTTTTGGTTGTTTTATCAAAGTCAAAGTCTGCTTTATCGTCGATATATTTTTTTTATATACTAAGACACACAAAGAGATTGAAATTACATTTCCTCTATCCCTCGGTGAGATAGTACACATATGCATACAAGCAACACAAAAAAAACCAAGAAGGCACTAACAATGAATAAATAAGAGTATTGAATAAATGATAAATAAACAAATAATAATAAATAATAATAATAAATATAAGAGGAGCAAAAATGGAGCAAGTGTACATACAGCAGACAGTGGACTTGGATATGGTGCTTTAAAGTGTTAATTGCTTTATTTGATGTTTTCTCTATTTTTTATGTTTTGAATATGTTCAAGATAAAGAAATAAAAGCATGTGAAGTGATCAACTATACTAAAAATAACATGGGAAGTGGTCAACTATACTTGTAAGTGATGTCTTAATGATCAAGTAAAAATTTGTGAAAAAAAAACATATATAAGTCGCTCTTGAGTATAAGTCGCCCCCCCATCCAAACTATGAAAAAAACCGCGACTTATAGTCCGGAAATTACGGTACTATGTCAACAGTACACTTGCTGTTTTTCCAGCAGGGACTATTGGTAGGAAAGTCTGGGGGGAAAAAGATGCCTGCAATGAGATTGAAATGGAGGAATTAAGATAGCTCAGAGGGGAGACTCAATCATGCATCTAGGGAGAACCATAATTCCACATTCATGTGTCTCAATGGCTTGACAGCACTTGAGAGACAATGCATCTGACCCAGATGCAGGATTCCAATTAGCCGGCTGTATGCAACAGTTGAGATGAAACGCAAACGGGGTCTTTACAGAGCCCCTGGGCTGCCTGATTACTGCCTGAAAACAAAAAGTCTTTTGCCCATGATAAAGAGTCGACTGACACACGGGGAGTGTGAGGCCCCAGCTGTTCGCCGTCTCTCTCCAGGCTAAGGGCTTCGATAGAAAAGCTCCTCAATGCTTGCATGTCTGCCTTTTTAGGTTTGGACCGCGTTGCAAAGTGTACAGCAGCTCAGTCACACTAAGATGTTTTAGATGTGTTTCATAAGTTGAATAACTGGTGAAAGATACGGCATCAGCCTTCTCCCTGCTTCTCAGCGTATGTAGTAAGCAGTGAACCCCCACATATTTTTTGGGGGGAGGGCTGGGCAATTCATCATTGACTAAAATTGCATGTAAAATTGGGTTGAGGGTGGATCTACTAAATTTTCAATCTTTTTGACACCCATTGCTGGTATCGTGCCAAATGTGCGCGTTGTCACTTTTTTGCAATCAAAGTCAGATGTCTGAAATATTATCAAGCTGATTTGAATTATACTGTGGTGTGGGTGCGTGTTAAGGATGACTTTTCCTCCCTGAATGCTCGTAAAACGATCAAGGACAGTAAGCGGTCACAAATCCTTGGGTGTGTGGTCAACACCAATTATTGCAGAGCGAACAAATGCGCTGATGGAGGTTTGTATTTGATAGTCCACACTGCTATTCCAGTTTTTTAATTGTCTTGATTTCCTTTTTTTTTTTGATAATACATTTTCTGGGAGACAGTCTAGATACTTTTGTAAATATCCATACGAAACAAACTGATTACTGTGCATGAAACGTAATGAAAAGCATAAAACAACAAAGTGATGAATAATTTAGATGATTGCCCAATCGTTAATTTCAAACAAGATGCGTGGATGTCAACAATGTCCTTGCACATTTCAAAAGCAGCTTATTTTACACTGGAGAGTAAAAAGGGTCTTAGTGTCCCAGTGTTTTTACAGAGAGGGAGCGAGGATGTGAATCTCTTTGGGGGCAGCCTGTCAGCCAGCTGCACCACGGGCTTAATCCCCAATCCATGTTTAAAATGTGTCACAGGGGTCAAAGATTTCAACACCCGGTGATCATCACCCACATAATGCACACATTGTCATTCTGCCAGAGCTTGGTAAACATTGGCTGAGGGCTTCTGACTCACGAAAGATGAGGATGAGGCCCAGACACTGCCACTTTAGCCAGGAAGGAGACATATGTGCGTGACACATTTTGGAGTTCATCTCCTTGAAGACGATTAATAGGAAATTACAGTTTTCACGATAGAAAAAAAAGGAAAATTTTCCAGATGCTTATGTTTTTATTTTTAAATCACAAACAATTATACATATTGATGAATGTTGTGTATGTGCCCTCCACAACAAGAGAGTGTGTTTCCTATACACTGCAGCCCCTCCTTTCCCCACTCCCCTCGCACGTCTGACATTAACATTCATGGAGCCAGTGAAGTGTGGCGAGCCGCGCACAGCGAGCCGTTGACGAGATGTGTGGAGGAGGAGAGAAAAGGTGCCGGTGATGGGGAGGAGGAGAAAGGGGGGCGCGGGGGGGCTGCTGGCTAGATACGAAGAGGGATGAAGCGTAGAGGCCCTGACTTAGGTGAGTGGGAAAAAAACAGGCATGCTAGTGAAGAATTGTAGGAAAGGTCAGCAAGCAAGGTGGCGCATCTTGGGCCATAGATCACTATTATTACTGTGGGTCATTGTCTGGTGCAGCACTTATAAGGGCAGGGAAACCGTCTGCATGGCAGCTTGAGAAGTAGGCAAGGGGAAGAAGAAATCATTGGAAGATGTCTCAGAGAAACTCGTTCAAGAATTTGAATTTTGACATGTGTACTTTTGTACGATAGTACATACACTCTATACCAAACATGGATTACATGAACACCAAAATAGGACAATTTACTAAAAATTTAAAAAATAAATGAAAAAGGGCATAAAAAGTGTTTAAAGCGACCCAAAGTTCGTCATCGTCACTGCAGTCAGCTTTCTACTAATTTAGCATTTTTAATACAGCACCCAACTAAATTCTTATCAAAATTAAAAGAAAACAGCTTTCATTGTCACTTTTATTGACATAATTTAAGTTTACTTTAAGTTTAAGTCTAGCCTTTTTTTTCTGCATTTTGTTTTACTGCAGCAACATATTTCAAACATCTCACCTTGTTGTAATTGCTGGCTGTCCATTTTGAGAATGAAATGAATGTGCCATAAACAGACCATGAATAATGTTTAACAAAATCAATAACACCAACAATAACATGAATTTCATAAATAATAACAATAATAATGCAATATTTCAGCCCCAAACATTTATGAAAACAATGATGTCGATGCATACAGGCTACTGAGTTGCTGACAATGAGTTCTCCTTACATAGCTGAATACAAACAGTTCAGACCCGCAGCAGCCCTCTTTGAAAGGTCGGATCTATTAAAATGCATACATTAGGGCATATCAGCGGAGCGTGTAAAGCCATCTCCCTATGGAAATGTTGGTTTACTCTTCCTCATGGGGTCCGTACAATGGTTGCATGTATGACCAATGTCCTTTGGGCCTGAAGGACAAAGACAACCAGCCGGGGGTGAAATGTCGCAGTGTGCCACTTTTAAAATAGACACGTGATATTTGAACCTTGAAAAGAAATCGTTTGTTAGAGTACTGCTGGTTTCATTTTGTCAATGTGAATGTTCTTAAATATATTTCAAATATTGTATATTTAAGGTGGGACTTCTCTCACCTTGCAGCCAGACAGACAGCAGGAATGGAGACTTGGCAGAACCATGTCTGCTGATCTGCCACTGCTAC